>NC_142606.1:69094292-69394292 GCF_041222555.1 Hakea prostrata | reverse complement strand
ATCAAGCCTGCACCTCCTGCTTTGGGCCTCTATCAAACACTGTATAATGACCTAATAAAGGTCCAAAAACTGTGCCACAAGTCAAGTTGATCTTGTAACTTTACAAAATGACCAACCTACCCAGCCACTCTATAGTTAACTGTTTGACAATTCTAACTCTTCTAACACATCACAATCCACTGCCACATCATTAATATGACTATAAATGTTGCTCACAAAGAGAACACAACTCCGTAGGGCTCTATGAGCCCCAACAATCTCTTTGGTAGGTACAGAGATGATACTATTTCCATCAACGATGGTTTAGGTTGAAGAAGGGTGTAGAACTAGGAAGGACTGAGAAGATTGAGAGAAGAACACAGAAAGACCAAAATAAGGTTGACAACAGAAACAACATCCTTACAAAAACAAACCAAGCTTCAAGACCCTAAAAATATCAATCTAACCCCAAAATTTGAAAATCTCAGTCTAAAACCCTGAGAGACCATCTATTTAGTGGAATAAAATGGGGTGGGAGAAGTGTATATTTCAATCAAATTTCAAAAGTTGAGTTTGTTTGGTTCACTAGCATAGGAGAATGAGCAAACAAGCTTCCTTAATTTAAGGAACTTGTCTGCTGATATGGACTCACTTTTTCCCACCCCATGCCTAGAAGTCCTATCATTTAGGATGGGATTTTGTGGAAAATGTAAACTAAACTTGTGAAGCTCACATATTCTACTTTTCCCTCATTTTTCCATCCTTCACATTTTGATCTCCTCACCCCACTTTCACATCCCACCCCTTTTTCTCCTGCAAACAAACATTCTCAGATGGATTTCAAGAATGAGTCTCTCAATTTATTATTTGAGGAAATCTGAGAACCCAATAATGTAGGGAAAGACCCTTCTTGGTCTAGATAAGCTTTTTTTTATTTTTTGGATGAATAAATAAATATATTAAAGCGGAAAGGACAAACAAACAAGTTCTTTAATTAGAAGACTGAAAAGAAGAATTGAGACCACAGGAGACAACAATAAACCTGTTCATTGGGGTATCAACAGGGGGATGGGGAATAGCTAACAGTCTAGATGAGACATCGAAATAGATGCCATTCCAAATCGTATCTATAGAGCGAGATTTGGAAGTCCCATCTACGAAGGTTACGCTCCCACCAAAGGTTATGGATCAAGGCACAGAACACTAGCTTTCCGATCCAATCGCAAATGGAGGTTCCTGAAAAGTTTCTCAAAATCCATCACCAGTCTCGCTCAAACCCAAAGGAACGCCTCGAAAGTGGCCATGTGGAGGTAATGGCTTTTCCCCCAGATAAATCTAGAGAAAGCGCAAGAGAAAAAAAGGTGCTCAAGGTTTTCCATTCCAGACCAACAGAGGATGCAGTTGGGGTTGACGGGGATGTGGCGGTCAATGAGGAAGGATTGTGTGGGAAGGGTGAGGTTTAGGGCTCTCCAAAGGGTAAGGGAGTGACAGGGGATATGGTTTTTTAACCAAACCAAGGGGGGCCAGAGGGTTTAGGGTTGTGGGATCTAAGAAGGTTCCAGGCCGTAGAGGTGGAGAAGGATTTGGTAGGAGAAGGGAGCCAAATGGTGATGTCTCACGGGGAACTGGAGAGGGGAGGGAGGGGTCCCAAACCTGTGTGAGAATGGGCAGGGGGGAAGGGATCCAGGATCCGTTTGAGATGAAGGCTGGCAAGGGGGTGGATTTGGGGATACGGGTATCATAGACAGTGCAGGGACCAAAGGTAAAAGGTTTTATTATATAGGAATAAAAGGAAAAAGCAAGCTAGAGATGAAGAAAAGAAGAAAGTGAGAGCCTAAAAGGTAAAATGGAGAGGAAAGGAAGAGTCAATGTCTACTAGGTTCCAGGTTTAGGGCCAAAATCCTAAAGACTAGTTGTACAAAAGAGAGCTAAGGAAAATAATGATTTATCGAATTCCTAGTAGAACTCAACCAACACTCCCCCTCAAGTTGAGGCATAGATATTAGTCATGCCCAACTTGCCTACAATAGGAAGGAAATCTCCTTCCTTCAAACCCTTAATGAAAATATCAGCCACTTGGTCTCCAAACCTCACAAAAGGTTTGCAGATGAGTCCTTGTTCTAGCTTTTCTTTAACAAAAAACCTATCAATTTCAATGTGTTTAGTTCAATCATGTTGCACTGGATCATTGGCAATACTAATAGCAGCCTTGTTATCACAATATAACATCATAGGGTTTGGAACTTGGACTCCAATATCTTCTAAAAGACCTTTTCAACTATAGTAGCTCACAAACTCCACGAACCATAGCTCTATTCAACTTTTGTACTAAATAAAGCTACCACATTTTATTTCTTACTCCTCCAAGTAACTAGATTACCTCCAACAAATGTACAGTAACCTAAAATTGACTTTCTATTAAGATACTCAGCCCAATCTGCATCAGCATATGCTTATACCCTTAGATTATCAGTGGGTGACAAAAGTATTCTTTTTCTAGGGGTTCCCATAAAATATTGCAGTATTCTAATAATAGCCTTCATATGAGCTAAATATGGATCATGCATAAACTAGCTCACTATCCCCACGACATAAGCAATGTCTGGCATGGTATGGGACAAGTAAATGAGCTTCCCTACCAACCTTTGATATCTTCCTTTGTGCACTAGTTCTCCTTCCTTCTCTTTAAGTTTAGCTTCAGCCTCAATAGGGGTATCAACTGCTTTACACCTCAACATTCCCACTTCTAATGATAAATCTAGGCCATATTCCTCTGGGATAGGTATATACCCTTCTTTGATTGAGCCACCTCAGTCCCTAGGAAGTATTGTAACTTCCCTAAATCTTTAATTTCAAACCCTTTGCCAATAAAATTCTTCAACCTTTGTATTTCCTCACCATCATTCCCTGTGACGACAATATCATCCACATAAATAATTAGAAGTGTGATTTTAGTACCTTATGTCTTAACAAAGAATGTATGATTAGCATTGCTTTGTTTGTACCCAATAAAGGTCACTGTCTTCTGGAGGCGTCCAAACCAGCATCTGGGAAATTGTTTTAACCTATAAATTGACATCTTCAACCGACAACTTTTCCCTATAGTATTTTCTTCAAAGAAACCATGATGGGGATCTCTACATAGACTTCTTCTTCCAACTCCCCATGCAATAAGGCATTCTTTACATCTAGTTCATGCAAATTCCAGTCATTGTTCACAGCTATAGACAACAGAACTCTAACAGTGTTCACTTTGGCAACAAGGGAAAAAGTTTCCTAATAATTAATCCCATAAGTCTAAGTAAACCCCTTTGCAACTAGTCTAGCCTTTAACCTGTTGATTGATCCATTCATATTTTCTTTAACCACAAACACCCATTTATAGCCCACGGTTTTTTTTCCTAAAGGAAGTGTAATCAGCTCCTAAGTATCATTTTTCTTCATTGCTTGCATTTCCTCTACTATAATTGCCTTCCATATCTTACAAACATAGGCTTCTTGCCAACCTTTAGGCACAAAAATAGATGATAGAGAGATATAAAGCAAGGTAAGAGTCAAACAAGGAGTTATAAGAAACACATTTAGCTATGGGATGCCAAGAAAAAGATTTAACTCCTTTTCTAACAGCAATGGGAAGACCAGAAGAAGATACCTCATGGGGAACAATAAAACCTGATTCTTGAGCAAAAGTGGTAACATGTCATCTTTCTCCACATGCTCTAGTTGATTTTAATTCTTCCTCTGATAAGTCTGCACCTTCTTATTCTGGTCAATCTTGTTTTGAAAGACCTCAATAATGTGCCTTATATGAGTGGTCTCCCCCTGACCAAGTTCTTCACATGGTTTAGAAAACAGAGGGGGAGAATTACAGTCCTCAGGAATATTGGTGGAAGTCTCCCCCTAGTCAGGAAACTCTTCTTAAACTCCTAGGTTGTGTTGTGGTGGTGTGTCGGAGTCTATATGTGCAATAGGAAGGTCTAGAGTTGGAAATAATACCTCTCCTTTAGGACTCTCCCCAAGAGAAGTGTATATAGTAAGGGCAAGACTCATTAAAAATTACATCCATTGACACAATGATTTTTCTGGAAGGAGGATAATAACATTTGTACTCCTCCTAAGTAGCAGAATATCCCAAAACTATGTAACACAAGCTACGGGGAGCCAGCTTACTCGCGGGACTGTGATTTTGGCATAACACACACATCCAAAGTAAGGGGGTCAATCGACACGGTTTCAGTACGGTACCAACTTTGAATACCGAAAACCAGAATCTTACCATACGTCCGTACCGAATTTACATGGTATGGTACGGTTTTAGTATTTGCAAAAACGGTTCAGTACGATTACGGTATTAAATTGGTGCGGGAAAATAGTTTAAACACGATATCTAATGCGGTACAATTTTGGTACGAACAAACCCATGCCACTTTTGTTATTAGTTCATTAAGATCCTAACGAAATTGTGATCAAACAATTGATAGAATTTGATATTAATAGGGATAAAGCAAGTAAATCTAATTAATAAAGACAAAGCAAGTAAATCTAAGAAGAGAAGTGAAGGACGAAACGAAAAACTAAAGCAGGGATTAGGGATAAGGTAAAGGTAAAGTGTTTTAATTGTAAAATTACATTTACATCCCTTAATTTGGTACTGTATCAATTCGGTACGGTTTTGGTACATACCAACAATATGAGTACTTGAAACCAGAACCGTATCGAAGAAATTCGGTTTCAGTACGTACCGTACTGAATTTTGAACGAAGCGGTTTTATATGGCGTGGTTACGGTTAAACGATTTCGGTACGCAATTGACACCCATAATCCAAAGACCTTTAGGGGAATAACAAAGGAAGAGGCTCCCTAACAAATCTCATTTGGACATTTAAAACCAAGTATCCTACTGAACATCCTATTCATAAGGTAAGAGGCAGTGAGTATAGCATCACTTCAATATTAGTAGGGACATTCATAACAAGCATAATTGAATGGGCTATCACTAATAGATGTCGGTTCTTCCTTTCGGCAATCCCGTTTTGGGTAACCGTATCAACACAGTTGATCTGGTGTATTATGCCATAGTCAGAAAGATATCTCTGAAATTCACCATCAATAGACTCCGCACCATTGTCACTACAAAGGATTTTTACAGTAGCATTGAACTAAGTTTTAATCATACTATGAAAGTCACGAAAACCTAAAAAAACCTCATTTTTGTGTTTTAAAAGATAAATACATGTCGAACGAGAGTGACAATCAATAAAAATAACAAAGTACCTATGGCCAGTAATAGACACGTCGGCAGGGGGCCCACACATTAGTATGAATTAACACAAAATGAATGAATTCCCTATTATAAAGAAAAGGTAAATAGGTAGAACGAGTCTGCTTCACAAAAATGCAGGTTTCACACAAAAAAATCGTCCTTATTACAAAAAGAGACTAAATCGGAAAATACTTTCCTAAGAGTTCCTAAAGGGGGGTGACTTAGCCTACGACGCCACTGATGAAGGTCTGACATCACCGAATGGACCTGATAAGAAAATGCAGCCAGAGCATAAGTAGATCCTCCAATCAGCTCCAACAAATAAAGTCTTTTCTCTAGTTTACCACGTCCAATCTCCTTCCCAGTTATCAGATCCTAGAAGACATAGTAAGATGGGAAAAATGTCACTTTACAATTCAAGTCATGTGTAAGACTATTGATATAGAGCAAGTTAGTAAAGAAGGAAAGAACATGTACAACTTTAGACAAAGAAAGTGATGGAGAATGTTGAATAGTTTATTATCCAGTAATAGAAGAATAAGAGTCATCAGCAATTCAAACTTTATCTTTCTTGGAAGTGGGCAAATAATATAAAAAAAATGAGGGTGAACTTGTCATATGATATGTGGCTCCTGTATCAATAATCCAAGCAGCTTAAACGGAAGAAACATGGAATCCTATAAAAGTTTTACCTAAAGTAGCAAGGTAGGAGTTGGTATGGGTAGTAGAGGAAACAGTAGTAGAGGCTACACTGGCAATAGAAAACTGCCAAATACGTCGCAGAGTAGCTAACTCCTGCTATGAAAAACCAATGTCTACAGAGGATGTTGTGGAAACCGTCTTAGAAAGATTAGCCTTCAATTTTCCCCTTCTCTATGCCATTTTCTGCTCAAAATCAGCAGGTTTCCCATGGAGCTTCCAACAGTCAGTTAGCCTAGGTATGATATGGTTTGTGACAGTGCTCACACTTGACAATCTCCTTAGTCGAATCAGATTTGGTGGTAACAGACTGTAGGGCTGATTTCTCCATTGAAGTATGAAGCATGGCTAATCGACGGCTTTCCTCACATAAAATTGTTCTAGTGTAGAAAGGAGAGAGTGACTCAAAACTTGTACCCTAATTTGATCATACTCCACAGTCAAACCTTCCAAAAAATCATATACTCGAATTTTATCAACATGCTTCCTATAAATAGCCACATCATCTAGATTAGTGGGGTGATAATCCCCATAATGATCCAAATCCTGCCAAAGAGATCGAAACTCCGCATAATACTGGGCTATAGTCAGTTTCTTTTGGGTAGTCACATGAAGCTTCTTCCATAGTTCATAAACTTGTGCATAATTCCCCAACTGTCCATATGCTTCTATAGTAGCCTTCTAAATCTGGGTTGCACTATCAAGTAATAAATATCCACGATCAATACTTGGATTTATGGAATTCAAAAGGAATGACATGATAAGAGAGTCATTCAAGATCCATTTATCCTGTGAAATGCATGTGGTGGTAGTTTGATAGTGGTGCCCATAATGTGTCCAATAAGTCCTCTTCTGGCAATAGTTAGGTAAGCAGATCGGGACTAGATCAAATAATTTGTTCCATTAAATCTTACCGAAAGAAGAGGAAAAGTGGCATAATGTTCAAAGCCAGTGGGAGCAGTATTACCATCGATGGTTGCCATGTCAAAAAACTGTCTACAGTTCTTCAGTCTTCACCCTTTCGAAGCCACTGAAACATCGCAGAATGGAAGAGCCTGACCACCTAAACGCATCTAAGGAGTTATATGATTCATAGGATAAAGGCAAAGGACAGCCATCCTTCTTCTTTTTCTTTTTCCTTATTTTTTCTTTTTTTTGGGTGTTGTGCAAGGAAAAAATTAAAGATCGGCTACTTTAGAGGGAAAATAAAGAAAATGAAGCATGGTTCAATGGTTGGGTTTAATGGGTTTTTAGGGAAGAAGAAGATGGGTTGGGTTCGATGGGGTATTCTGGTTACAAACTTGTGGTTGCAAAGGAGAGGCGATGAATGCAATTGGTACAAAGAGGAAGAGGATGGGTGCAAAGTTGCAAGCGATGGGGTTTTTTGTGGTCGGAAAGGAGAAGCGATGGGTGCAGAATTGCAGGTCTTTGACGATGAAAGCAGCGATGGGCTTCGATGGTGATGGTGATGATCGACGGTGATTGTAGCGATGAGCTTCGATGGTGATGGTGGTGTAGCCGAGATAGAGTGGTAAATAACTTCGTTCTTCTCTTTTTCTTTTTCTTCTCTCTTCCTTGTTTTTCCTTCTTCCCCTAATCGATTTTTGGCTCTGATGCCATGTTGAGAAAACAGATTGTGATAGAATGGCTTGTGTGATCCCCTTTATTTATAATAAAATGGAAAGAGCACTATTACATAGATACCCTAACTTGGGTAGCAATAAATAGAAAAATGCATGAACCAAAACTCTAACAAAATCAAACTCCTAGCAAAACTCAACCAACAGTAAGAGAACACAACCATGCTCGGCACTGTAGGGAATTTCAAATATTACCCAAAATAGCCTTAAAGCTCCCATTACACAATCATTCAAGCTAATGATGCTGGTCACTCTAATCTAATCACAAATCCATAGCAACAATCTGAAATAAGAAATCAGTTAGTCATCTTCCCTGTCTAATCCTGTGCAAGATTTAAAATATTAAATTTATCCATGTACTCAACATGAACTCTCCACCAAAAGGTTTTGGCATGTAATTCTCCTTTAGCTCCTCCATTTGCTCCCATGTAAGTGGTTTCTCACGAACAACACATTAACTAATCCTCATAGTGATGCCACCCTTCCCTTGTTCTTCTACCCACTAAAATGCAGCAGGAGATTCAATTTCAGTATCATCAAAGGCTGAACCAGTTAATGTAATCATCAGTGCAGCAACACAATCTTAGGACTGTTGTGGGTTGTGTCGTCCAGAGAATTCATTCAGTTCCAGCTTCACTTTATAGGTATCATGGACTGTTTTAGTGTTGTATCATGTTCAAAGAGTGCTGGGACATGTAACTCATAAGTGGCTGGTGTATGTATGAACCTTATGCAGTGAGAGGACTAGGTCTGGGAGCATTATGGGCTCTGTATTGCTGTTGTCCCACTATTTATGAAGCCAAGGACTCCACATATTCCCCTGGGTGATCCATTCCTTCTGACAGTTGTTGGACCATCACATCAAAAGGGAATAAGTAATCTAGATCTTGGTTTAGGGTACTGCTCAGCATGGATTTGATAACAAAATTAGGTACCACTAGGATTCAATTACACTTGTGACCCCAGAGATAATAGGATCACTCACACTAAAGACAGTACATTATATCATTCCATTCCAGCAGTTGAAAATGACAGGAACACCTACCAATAGGTGTACTGCAAGGTATTTGAGTTGTTAACACCCATATTCAGCATGCTTGGTATTCAGGTTTGCAATAGGTCCATGGACTATGGTTGTAGTACATTCTTAAGGAACTACACAACATGCTTGTTGTTCAGGTTTGCAGAAGCTACCACCAGACAACTCATAGAAACTTCTGCCAAAAATCATTTAAGCATCTAAATGTAACACCTAAGATTCAAAAATTATACTATTTAATGTAATATTAAAACTCAAGGTCTGTTGATGTCCTATGTCTAAGTTACATGATAAATCCTCACTGAAATCAGGAACATCAATAGCCCAACGATTTTACGTACTTATGCATCAAATGAGCAGCATCAAAATTTCAATGGGGAGAAATGATGGCAGAGATAGGAAGACATGCTTGTGAAGTCTAATGGTCAGTTTGACTCTTGTAATCCCACAGATTCTATCACAAAAAGGATATTAGGTCTCCAAGGAAATCAAAATCAAGCCAGTGGTTGCATTTTATTCCCGTAGTAGTTTCTTACTAATAGGCTCAACAAGTGGTATTAACCATAAGAGAATTGACCAAGTAGAAAATCTAGAGTGTGACTATTAGCATAGAGAGTCCAGTAGTCAGTAACTTTAGTAATTGCTGGTGAAGTATTATGCATGTACATGGCCTTGTGTAGCTTGGGGGTACACAGGATCATGTACACCTTAGTCAAGTTCCTAGTTAAATTTCCCACCTTTTAACTTTTACCATTTACCCTTATGCTTAGAGTACAAGTAATTTAGATTACCAAATATATTCAGTTAACTAACTTAGATTATCAAATATTCTCAGATTATTTGTTTTGATATTTTGTAAAATTCTGGGATTCTTTCACCGGATCAATAAATAAAGGATCTTAGGGGAGAGTTGCTGCATCTTACACTGTTGAGAAACATGACTATGGTAGAATGGCTTGAATTGATCAGTGTGATCTCAAGCCCTCTATTTATCATAAAGTGGAAAGAGCACTATTACATAAATACCCAAACTTGGGTAACAAGAAAATAGAAAAATTACATGAACAAAAACTCTAATAGTGTTGAACTCCTAGTAGGATTCAACCAACACTCCCCCTCAAGTTGAGGCAAAGATGTTAGTCATGCGCAACTTGCCCACAATAGGAAGGAAATCTCCTTCCTTCAAATCCTTTGTAAAAATATATGTCACTTGGTCTCCAGACCTCACCAAAGGCATGTAGATAAGCCATTATTCCTTTCCTTTGACAAAAAACCTGTCAATTTCGATGTGCTTAGTTCCATCATGTTGCACAGGATTATTGGCAATACTAATGGCAGTCTTATTGTCACAATATAGCATCATACGGTTTGAAACTTGGACTCTAATATCTTCTAGCAAGTCTTTCAATCATAGTAGCTTACAAACTCCACGATCTATAGCTCTATGTTCATCTTCAGTACTAGATAAAGCTACCACATTTTGTTTCTTACTTCTCCGAGTAACTAGATTACCTCCAACAAATGTACAATAACCTAAAATTGACTTCCGGTCAGGTCCAACCCAGTCTGCATTAGTGTATGCTTCTACTATTATATTATCAGTGGGTGACAAAAGTATTCCTTTTCTAGGAGTTCCCTTCAACTACTGCAGTATTCTAGTAATAGCCTTCATATAAGCTAAATATAGATCATGCATAAACTGGCTTACTATCCCCATGGCATAAGCAATGTCTAGCATGGTGTGGGACAAGTAAATGAGCTTGCCTACCAACCTTTGATATCTTTCTTTGTCCATTGGTTCTCCTTCCTTCTCCTTAAGTTTAGCTCCAGCTTCAATAGGGGTATTAACTGCTTTACACCCCCAACAATCCCACTTCTGATAATAAATCTAGGACATACTTTCTTTGGAATAGGTATATATCCCTTCTTTGATCAAGCCACCTCAATTCCTAAGAAGTATTGTAACTTCCCTAAATCTTTAATCTCAAACTCTCTGTCAATAAAGTCCTTTAACCTTTGAATTTCCTCTCCATCATTCCCTGTGATGACAATACCGTCTACATAAACAATGAGAAGTGTGATATTAGTACCTGACTTCTTGAAAAACATGTATGATCAACATTACTTTGCTTGTACCCAATAGAAGTCATTGCCTTCAAAAGGCATCCAAACTAGCATCTAGGAGACTGTTTTAACCCATAAATTGACCTCTTCAACTAACAAACATTCCTTGCAATATTATCATTGGAGAAACCAAGTGGGATTTCCATATAGACTTCTTCCTCTAACTCCCTATATAAGAAGGCATTATTTACATCTAGTTGGTACAAGTTCCAGTTTTTGTTCACAGCTACAGACAATAGAACTCTAATAGTGTTTAGTTTCGCATTAGGGGCAAAAGTCTCCTGATAATCAATCCCATAGGCCTAGGTAAACCCCTTTACAACTAGTTTAGCCTTCAACCTGTTAACTGATCCATCCATATTTTGTTTAGCCACAAACACCCATTTGCAGCCCACGGATTTTTTTCCTGGAGGAAGTGTAACCAGCTCCCAAGTACCATTTTTCTTCATTGCTTGCATTCCCTCTACCATAGTTGTCTTTCATCTCTTATCATCATAGGTGGAAACCAAAATTTAGGAACCGATATACATAATAAAGAGGATATAAAAACACGGAAAGAGTCAAACAAAGAGTCATAAGAAACATATTTAGCTATGGGATGTTGAGTACAAGACCCAACTCCTTTTCTAACAGCAATAGGAAGATCAGAAGAAGATACCTCTGCAAGAACAATAGAATCTGATTTTGGAGCAAGAGACTAAAGTGGTAACGTGTCACATTTCTCCACCTACTTTGGTCGGTTGTAGTTCTTCCTCTAACAAGTATGCGCCTCCTAATCTAGTCAATCTTGTTTTGAAAGACCTCAATAGTGTGCCTCACAGAAGTGGTCTCCCCCTGACCAAGTTCTTCACATGGTTTAGAAAAACAAAGGGGATGAATTAGAGTCTTCAAGTATACTGACCGAAGTCTCCCCCTAGTCAAGAAACTCTTTTTGAACTCTTAAGTTGTGTTGTGGTGGTGTGTAGAAGTCTTTGTTTGTGATAGGAAGGTTTAGAGTTGAAAAGAACACCTCTCCTCTAGGACTCTCACCCTCGAGTGGTGTATAGTAAGGGCAAGACTCATTAAAAATTACATCCATGGATACAATGGTTTCCCTGGAAAAAGAATGATATTATTTGTACCCTATCTGAGTAGCAGAATACCCAAAATATATGCAGCGTAGGCCGCGGGGAGCTAGCTTACTCTGATGGGCTATGAATCTAGCATAACACACACATCCAACAACCTTTGGGGGAATAATAATAGAAGAGGCTCCCTGAAGAATCTCATTAAGACATTTAAAACCAAGTATCCTACTATGCATCTAATTCATCAGGTAAAAGGCAATGAGTATAGCATCACTCCAGTATTGGTCAGGGACATTCATAGCAATCATAATTGAACAAGTTATCTCTAAAAGATGCTAATTATTCCTTTCGGCAACCCCATTTTGGGCAGTCGTATCAACAAAACTGGTCTGGTGTATTATGCCAGAATCAAAGAAAAATCTCTGAAATTCACCATCAATATACTTTGTGCCATGGTCACCTGCAAGGATCTTCACAATGGCATTAAACTAAGTTTTAATCATACTATGAAAATCACGAAACATCGGAAAACCTCATTTTTTTTGTTTTATTAGATAAATCCATGTAGAACGAAAGTGACAATCAACAAAGTAACAAAGTACCTATGAATAATAAGAGACACACGTCGGCAAAGACCCCACACATTAGTATGAATTAGCACAGAAGGAATAGATTTTTTATTATGAAGAGAAGGTAAATAGGTAGAACCGAGTCGCTTCGCAAAAATGCAAGCTTCACAAAAAAAAAATCGTCCTTATTACAAAAAGAGACTAAATCAGAAAATACTTTCCTAAGAGCTCCTAAAGGGGGGTGACCTAGCCTACGATGCCACTGATAAAGGTCTGACATTACTGAATGGACCTAATAAGAAGATGCAGCCAAAGCAGAAGTAGATCCTCCAATCAATTCCAGTAGATAAAGTCCTTTCTCTAGTTTACCACGTCCAATCTCCTTCCCCGTTACCAGGTCCTAAAAGACATAGTAAGATGGAAAAAATGTCACTTTACAATTCAAGTCATGTGTGAGACTACTGACACAGAGCAAGTTAGTAAAGAAAGAAGGAACATGTAAAACTTTAGACAAAGAAAGTGATGGAGAATGCTGAATGGTCCATTTTCCAGCAATGGAAGAATAAAAGCCATCAGCAATTCAAACTTTATCTTTCCTAGAAGTGGGCGAATATAATGTAAGAAAAAGGAGGGTGAACTTGTCATATGATCTGTGGCTCCTGTATCAATAATCCAAGCAGCTTAAACGGAAGAAACATGGAAGCCTGTAAAAGTTTACCTAAAGTAACAAGATAGGAGTTGGTATGGGTAGTAGAGGAAGTAGTGGTAGAGGTTGTACCGGCAATAGAAGACTGCAAAATACGTCGCAAAGTAATTAACTCCTCCTATGAAAAACCAATGTCTGCAGAGGGTGTTGTGGAAACCGTCGCATAAAAATTAGCCTTCGGTTTTCCCCTCCTTTGTGCCCTTTTCTACTTAAAATCAGCAAGTTTCCCATGGAGCTTCTAACAATTGGCTTTGGTATGATATGGTTTGTGACAATGCTCACACATGACAATCTCCTTAGCTAAATCAAACTTAGTGCTAACAGACTATAAGGTTGATTTCTCCACAATAGGAACATCAAGCATGGCTAATCGATGGTTTTCCTCACACTGAACAAGGGCATACGATTGTTCTAGTGTAGGAAATGGAGAACGACTCAACACTTACACTTTGATATGATCATATTCCACATTTAAACCTGCTAAGAAGTCATATACCCAAATCTTATAAACATGCTTCCTATAAGTAGCCACATCATCCGGATTAGTGAGGTGATAGTCCCCATAATGATCCAATTCCTGCCAAAGATATCACAACTCAACATAATATTGAGCCACAGTCTTTTCCTTTTGGGTAGTCTCATAAAGCTTCTTCTGTAGCTCATACACCTGTGCATCATTCCCCAATTGTCCATATGTTTTAATAGTAGCCTTCCAGATTTAAACTACAGTATCAAGTAATAGGTATCCACTAGCAATATTTGGATTCATGAAATTCAAAAGGAATGACATAATAAGAGAGTCATTCGAGATCTATTTATCCTGTAAAACACCTGTGGTGGCATGTTTGATAGTAGCGCCCATAAAGTGTCCAACAAGTCCTCTTCCGGTAATAGTTAAATAGGCAAATCAAGATCAGATCAAACAACTTGTTCCATCAAATCTTACCAAAAGAGGATGAAGAGTGGGGTAATGTTCGTAGCCAATTGAGGTAGTAATACCATCGGTGGTTGCCATGCAAAAAAAATGTATATAGTTCTTCAATCGTCACCCTTTTAAAACAACTAAAATGTCGCAGAATGGAATAGCTGGACCACCCAAACAAATCTAGGGAGTTATAGGGTCCATAGTATAAGTAACACCATTAATTTTTTTTTCAAACGAGACCCTTAAATATATGAGAAAGCACAAATAAAACCCTGTATACATGCAAAATTACAATTAGACCCCTGAAGATATGGAAAATTGCAGATAAACCCCTGGAAATATTAATAATTGCATATAGACCCCTTAAAATATGGATAATTACAAATAGACCCCTAAATATTGATCATTTCATATAGGCCCCTGGAAATATTTGAATTCTCAAAGCGACCCCTACATTTATACAAAATTAAAATTAGACCCCTAGTTTGATTTGGTCCATGATTTCGGTTCAATGGTTTAATGGTTCAAGGGTTGTAAAGAGGTTGTTTATGTAGTCGATTCAAAAAACGAAGGGACGATGGCTGAAAAAATTCTTTAGTTTTCAACAACAGTGGCAAAATCAAGAGAACAATGGTGGTGCTGTTCTGGTGGGCAAAACTATGAGTTGCAAGGGGTCACAAGAGGGTTGCAGGTGGTCTGGAGGCAAAACGACTGGTTGCAGGTGCATTGATGAGTTGGAGGTGAGTCGTTAGGGGCTGGAGTGGGTATAGGTGCAGGTGCGATGCTGGCTTCAGGTCTACGATGAGTCGTTAAGGGCTGGAATGGGTATATGTGCAGGTGCAATGGTGGTTTCAAGTTTGGTCTCAGGTCTGTGATGATGTTCGGTTGCAGGTGGTGTAGCAGCAGCGGTAATGGAAGACGGAGAATTGATGCGATGGTGGTTTCAGCAGCTGTTGTTTTCTCTCTTGTTTTTCTTCCCTAATCGAACTTAGGCTCTGATGCCATGTTGAGAAACATGACTATGGTAGAATGGCTTGAATTGATCAGTGTGATCTCAAGCCTTCTATTTATAATAAAGTAGAAACAACACTATTACATAAATACCCTTACTTGTAACAAGAAAATAGAAAATTAGATTAACAAAAACTCTAATAGAGTTGAACTCTTAGTAGGACTCAACCAACCTACACAACTCCCCCCCTTCTCCAATTCTCTTTGCTCTATTCTCATCCTCTTCCTTTCTTGTCTTCTTCCTATTAGTTTCACAGGTTGATTATGTAAGATGGTATCCGAGCTATGAAGCTAAATCTAGATCTGGCCTTGATGTTTGCCAAATTCATATCACCATAACTAAATTAAGTGGTATATCAAACTACTTATTATGGGCTCAAGCAGTGGAAGCTTATATTTATGCTAAAGGAAAAATAAAATACATTAAGAAACCTCCCCCCCCCCCCCTTTTTAAAGTTGATCTGAAAGATACTATTATTGTCACAGCCCATGATGAATGGATGCAAGGGAATTCAGATGTGAAAATCTGGTCATGGAGTGGTGTTGAACCCCATATTGTTGCCAATGTGATGTTTCATACATTGGCTAAAGGAATGAGGATAATCTTGCTGAGAGTTACTCGCATACCTATGAACTATACAAGAGATTGTTCCAATTTTACCGAGGGGATAGGATCACAACACCAATAACCTTTTTTGGTACAAGAATACCCAAGAAAAATCAATTTGATTGCATGTCAGAAATGTTTGTTAGTTCCTGGTTGTAAAATATGGACAACGCAAAAACACCCAAAAATACATGGAGGTAAGAAAATTGTGCCTTTCTAGGGTGAAGAACATTAAAGAGTATTTGGTTAGCCAGCACAGAAGAAGGCATGTGGTTGATTAGAGAACATGCAGTTAGAATAGCATCACACCAAAAATATTTTGGAACCTTCACTTGGCACATGATGGAACAAGCTGTCTATAAAAAATAACAGTTCTTACATTCTAGCACTCCATTTTGTTGAAGAGTATAATAACCTGTTTGATGTATCACCATTTTGAACATATTAAAGAACAATGTCAGAACAAAAATTTTAAAGGAGACGTCCAATTAGGATTTTATTTCATTCTATTAACTCTGAAAAACATAGACAAATTGTGACTGTTTCTTTAACAAAATGCTCAAGTCAACCTAGAATGGTCATCAACAAAGTTCACAAAATAATGAAAGCCTAATCTATTTCGAACACAAGAAGATCCCCAAATATCTGAATGGGCTAAAGAAAATAAAGATTGACTACAAGTAGGGAGGATGACCTCCGATGCTTTCCCAATTCACATGCTTCACACTGCAAAGAAGACATTGATCAATAACTAGGAACCCTTAGGTGAAGTTTTCACAAGGGTGGCCAAGATGATAATACCCTTGAAGTGGACGTATATGTAGATGTAGTAGTTGCAGTAGAAGGTTCAATGCCATTTTGATAGGAAAAGTCTGACTGTTCAATCCCTCACCAATCATCCTCCTAGTCTGCAGATCCTAAAAGATACAATAGGAAGGATAGAAAGTGATAAAGCTCAGTTGTTTATTAATTCATTGTTTGGTCCTAAGTTAAAGAGTGGTTGTCACAAGCTATGCATGGGTGATTTCTAAACTCCATCTTGAGTGGGAGTACAAGTATTTAGATTGTGCAATATATTTAGTTAAGCAACTTAGCTTGTCAAAAATTCTCAGATTATTTATTTCCATATTTGCAATATTGTGGGATTCTTTTCCCAGATCAATAAATAACAGATCGTTGGGGAGAGCTGCTGCATCTTGCTCAACTCTCCCTCCTCTCCAATTCTCTTTTCTCTTCTCTTCTCCTAACCTTTTCTTGTCTTCCTCTTCTCTGGTTCTTGGTCCTGGTTTCGTAGGTTTGATTATTGAAACAGCAGTGAAATGAAGGAAGGACTAAATAGCACTGGCTAACTCATTGTTTTCGGTATCAGTAATAGTTGTGAAAGTTTCCCATAACACATGACAGAAAATTATATTAGTTCCATACAAGGAAAAGGTACCTCGTATGATGTTGCAAATGCAAAATCAAACAAGAAAAGCCTTACTCCAGGCTTCAGTTGTTCACAGTTGGTGATTACATAAAGTCATCCAGGACCTTGTAGAAGATTTAAAAACCATAAACTAGATGCAGATTTTTTTCACTGTTTGCGTTCAATGTAAAAATCACCATTATATGAAGCAAGATTGAGATTTATCATCATGATATGTTAGATGGGCAAGGTACAGATGAAAACAAAGTTAAAATACCACAAAACTACAGAAAGAAGAAACCTTTGTTCTGCTTTGAATTACAAATGCCGTAGGGAAGAAAGAAAAAGAGGACATAAAAATGTCAATCAATTTTACCAATTTACAGAATGGAGAACAGCCCGCCCCAGATAACCGAACATCCGTCTGACCTTCTCCGTTCGCCCATCAATCAGTGAAAAGTTTCAATCCCAATCAAGAAATCAAAACTCGAATATGCTCTGCACTTGGGAAGCATCAACCATGGTGAACAATAGAGAGAACCTTTTGTTACTCCCAAATCAATCAACAAAGCTAATTCTAACGTTTTTCAAATTTTGAAATCTGCCGTCTCTTAAAAACTAGAAACCCCACCACAGCGACCTGCAATACGATGGCAATGGCAGCAAACAAAAATCCGATCTTCTTCCCCAGATTGATTTTTGTAACAGTAGCACTCGCATTGAGATGTTGAGGAGGTGGAGGCCCAGAGACTGTTGAATTTGCGACTCCAGGCAAGCGGGTTCCTTCTCGCCGTCGGGGCGGCGGTGGAGGCCGCGAGGATGACCGTGGCGGTGGCGGTGGTGAATGCAGCGGTGGCGGTGGTGGTGGCGAATGCAGCGGTGGTGGTGGCGGTGGCGAATGCAGCGGTGGCGGCGGTGGTGATGAAGGCGAGGATGGAGGGGGAGGGGGAGGGGAAGTATAAGGAGGAGGAGGAGGAGAGAAGAAGGAGGAGGTGGGGATGCCGGAGGTGGAGGAGACGGTGATGGAGGCGGAGGTGGAACGACTGGCACAGCCGAAGAAGAAGCGTTCATGAGATTGAATTGCTCCTGCGATAAAGACCCTGTGATCTCGAAGAACATCAATAACAAGGTCACCAACGTCCGTTCCATGAAGAAGACCACAACCAAGATCAAAAACTACAATTGGTGTCAAGGGCAGTTAGAGTTAGTCGCCGGAAACTAGCATCTGGGTTTCGCTGTTCTTCCTCCTTTCTTTCTCAAAACAAGAACAACAAAGAAGAATCCCGTCGAACCCACCTGAAGAAGAAGTGCAGAACTAATTCAGGTTTCTTTAAATCATTCCGGAGAATCTTGGTCTGAGTCTTGCATCTGGGTTGTGTTCATGAAATGAAATGGATCTCACTTCAGGGGAATCTCTTCTTCCAACCTGTAAGGGGCAGGAAGGGAGAACCCATGAAAGTGACTTCTTTGCTGTTCTTGGCCTTCTATAAGATCCCAAGACCCCTGAAGACAATAATGATCTGCACAGGTTTCAACAGGTACCAAATTTGGGTGGTGATTAGCGAAGACACCACCTCTCTTAACGATTTGCAAGTTTTCCGTTTTCTTCAAAAATTGGATTTTGGGTTTGTTATCTGAGCATCAAACATCTCTCTTCTCTTAACGAATGAATGTCTCAACGATTATGACGATGCTATATTTATTTTCAGTTTCAAAAGAAATTGTTTTTCTTTTCTTGCTCTTCCAGATGACACAACTGCCAACCTGGTTAACTCTCAATTACCAATTACCAATCCTGAAATGGCTTGAAATAGTGAGTTGTTATGAGGAAGGCTTCCTTTACAGCTGCGTTTAGTGTCACAATTGTCATTCTTTTCTGATGCCTTTACACTTCACAAATCCATCTTACTCTCCCAACTCTGCTTGCATTATTGATCGCTCTCTTCAAACGGCCACCCATGTTCCTAAACTTAGTCAACAGTTATTTCTATGGTTTTAATATTTTCTTTAGAACTTACAAACCTTAAGCTGAGAATCAATGGTGTGGGTAGGGTTTGAAATATTCCTATCCATAATTATACCAGTCAGGTAATTTTAAGAGACGTATATTGTGGTATATTAACATGTGTCGTATTGATTGTATCAAATATGAATACATATTGACTAATATCATACACTATTGTGTATTTCAAACCTTCACGGTGGATATCATCAGCGCTTCAAATAATTGAATTGGATAATCCTTTGAATGGCATTAAAATCTGCCATGGCCGATCCTAATTTAGGCAAAACCAATTTTTCAAGTTAACAAAACTTCATTCAGGAGGAGCCAGAGTGGGAGAGTGGCCAATGTCCACCAACCAATGAGAGGAACACGACCGATCCATCGATAGGGCCTTCTGGGCTAAAAAGTCACTAGCTCAACCCTTAATTCAAAGTTTGAATCCTTGATAAACGTCTTCTTCAGTATACTAAAAATGATCTCTTTCAAAACTCACAGTAGAAACTACTATTTTTTTAGGAAAACATTTGACATCTTCAAAAAACCCACAATAGAACTGACTTATACATGGAACAACACATTAAACCAAAGGAGAGGATTCTAGACAAGCGTTGTAAATGAATTTATACAAATACAGAATGAATTTATACAGATACAAACACCAATGGCAGTGCAGAGAAAGGAATCATGTCTGAAATGACACATAATTGGAAATGACAATGAAGATGCCACAAAACTAATTATGAGAGAGGGAGTTTCTTTTTTTTTTTTTTTTTTTCCCTCTTACTCTGAAGGAATATTTTCCCTAGAAACAAATAGAAACTACTCAATCATATCTCCCAATCATCCAATCATTCAGAGGGTTAACATTCCACAGTGTGCCACATGAAAATTAGGAGATAATTAGTTTCATGATGATACGTGTTTGATTTCAAAGTCTAACAAAGATGAGATGCATCTCCTCATAATTTTGTATCAGTCAAAAAGGTGATGACATTGAAGGACAAAAAGTTATTTATGTTACAAAAGCACTAAGGCCCGAAAGAATGGCCATCTTCCACTGCATGGTTGGCGGAACTATGTTGCTCCCCACCCCTTCCCCCCACCCCTTGCCCGCTTTGAATAAGATTGCTGTTTACCCAAAAAAAAAAAGCCATTTACATGCATTGCATTTCGACTAATCCCCAACGAGGAGCTTACCAATCAAGTGTATAAGTTTTGAATTTAAAAAGAAAAAAAAAAAAGAAGAAAAAAAACACAAAGGAAAGTGGTGTTAATAGTCACTCTTGTTCCTTCTAATATATAATATTCTCGAATAAAGAGATTGATCACAAAATTCTCAAAATACAACCGCAATCAATGCAGGTAAATACAATGTGGCACAGCCCCTAGTCCAGACATCAGTTTTCAGCTCTATTCAATGATGAACTTCAAATTGATCTGCAGAAGCCCGCATACTTCTGAACTGGAACAGCAATTTACTGGAATCAAATGTCATCTCTGCATGGGTGTGAACTCCCAACGTGCCCCCCTCTTTCCACCTCCCAAAGGAAAATGTAAAAATGAATGACGGGAGAAGGGTACCGGTCCCAAAGGTTTCCGCTCAAGATTCCTGTGCCTAAATGAATGACATTCTCTACAAATTCTGAGGGAGCATGAAGGACATATTTGACATGGCAGCAGGGCTCAGCCTTCAACCTCAATCATCATCTTCATCTTCATCTCTATTAGGCTTGTTACTTCCTCCGATTTCTCCTTCACTTTCAGGCAACTCGGTGGAATTCTCTCTATTTGGACTCGACTCTGGTAGTCTGTCTGCTGGCTCATCCTCATCAGACTCCGACAATGCCCATTTCCGCCGATTTGCAGAGGGTGCGCCCTTCACCCAAAAAAGTGGATTCAGATACATAGCCAAGAAAAAAAGGCACATTAACTCATGAAAAAATGACAAAGCCGAGAAACTTCCAATTAACTTAGGTCAACACAATCACAGTTCCAGGCTTCCACCATGTGTCTTAATGTGCCAGCACCATACGACTGCTGCTTAAAGCCTGAAACCACCCCCACCCCAAACAAAAAAAACCCGGAGGGAACCCTCCCACCTCGTCTTCTTTTTTCTAGCTCCCCGTGTATGTGGGAAGCAAGGAACCAAGAGAATAACAGTATTGCAGTCAATATCACACAACATTGTATCAACACTGGTGACATTTTCAGCTCAACTGATGAGGGTTCTCCAAAAGCTGCAAATGACCTAATGTTGCCCTATTAAGTCTAGATAACTGATAATTAAACATGGGTAGAGAAGAGATCAATGTTACTACCTCATCCTCAGCGTCAGAATCTTCAAGCCCAGCTGCTACAAGAAGATCCTGAGGATTGCCTGCCGCAATATCTTCATTGTCATTCATCTCATTGGTTTCAACTTCATGATCGTTCATGGTGGTCGCATCTTCATGCTCAATTTCTTCTTGATCATCCATAATTTCAGCTTCAGATTCATCCATGTCATAGCGTGACTTTGAACCCTTGTCATTCCTTCTCTTCTTCCCACTTCTCCTCCTCCTTTTTTCATTATGCCCACCATCTTCATCTTCAGCCTGAGACCTGTCTTTACGCTTAGAGGCAGGTGTAGTACTCTTCCATTGCTCCTACAAATACATGAAATCCAGAAGTTGTGTAAGCAGACAATTTCAGTGTGTCCAAAGCAATGTTTGGGAAAAGTCACAATCATAAGCTCAATACAGTAAGAAAACCCAAGCCAGCTTGGAAGCAGAAAAACATGGAGCATCTATGTCAAAACTACCGGACAAGCAAGAACATGCTTGCAGTTTGTTTCTGTTTCCTCAACAACCATAATAATATCCTCCACACGGCAAATTAGTTGCTAGATTTCATCATAGCCCACAACAGTAGATGCAGTGAATAATTATTCATGAGATCAATTAATTGATATCTATTATTTTATCTTTTTCCCCCCTTCGTATTTATGATTAGTAATTGTAACATGAAAAGATCTTTTATAATCTTCAAAATATTTATGGATAAGCAACAATTGTATTGACGCTTAACATTAATAAAGTCAGTATCACACGAGGCATTTTCTCTCATCAGTCCCACCGTTCACAAGACCCTATCTCAGTCTGTTGAAATTGAAAAAAAAATATATCATTTTCAATTAATTTATGCAAATTTTTTAAAGAATCCTCAATGGTGACATTCTTAACAGAACCAAATAACAAATAAAACTGATGTAGCTCATAAACGCAATAGGAACTATGTAAGACAGGAATGCCCCAACATACCTTTATACGTTCAAAATGCTCCTCTTGTTGCATCACTTGCTTTAGCTCGTCTTCTTGTTTTCTTCTTTCCAACTGCATTTAGCCAATAGATTCAGGGAAAAACTAAATCAGAATGTGATCCAAAGATGTGCCTCATGCATCGAATAGTAACAGTAATAGCAGACCTGGAATTTTCTCTGCTCTTCAGCCTTACGACGGGCGTCCTCAGCCAATGAAACCTGACGTGCAACTTCCAGTCTCTGCCGGTTTTGCTGCTCTTCACGTTCCGCGGCTTCACAGTGAACCTTTGCAGCATCAAGTAAGTGCTTACAGTAGCCAACATGGGTCTCAATCTTTCGTTCATCAAACCCATGAAAGTTTTGGCTGGAGGCTGCAGACAACTGACTAAATACTCTCACAGCATTCTTTAATTCCGCAACAGTTGCACGTACCTGCAGTATCAATAAACAGTCTCAAGAAGCAGTCATCCACAGAAATACAAATAAATAGCACATCAATGCAACAAGCACTGATTTAAGGCATAATAATTTGAACAAAGATACTATTTCACAATTTGGTTCAGTTAACAGCTCAAAAAACTACACTGATGTATCCAAAGATGAAGCAGCAACATATTTAATGACTTGCATTAGTAGTTCCTTCAACTGGAGTCATACAATCTACAGATGAAGATTTATACTGTTCAATAAATAGTGGAGAAAGTGAAAACAAAAATCGCCTTGGAAAATAACTTCCGCAGGATCAGACTACTCAATAAATTTGTAAGTGAGGCAACAGCAGCAGCTTATTTCCATCACTTGGTGGACTGGTGTTTAAAGAGAAGCTTCTCCACATAACAGGCACCTGAACAACATAGAAACCTAGCAGCCTTAAAAACAACTAACCGTGTATCCTTTTCCTTTTTCCCACAAGGGGACTGGGTTGTATTGGGCCGTGTTGGGCTTGGGGTTGTTTAGATGTTGGGCCTACTGCATGATTGCTTGCTCTATAATCTCAGGCATCTATCTTTGTTGAAAACATGGACTGAGGTTTCCTAATTAGAATAGGATTGATTATGTTTCCTCATAAGTCTAGAGTTTTATTTCAATATTTCATTTTCCTACTTAGTATAGGACTTAACTAGGTTGTAACTATAAATACCCTATTGAGGTCTTGTAAATAATATACTTTCAGATGAGCAATTCCTCACATTACAACATGGTATTAGAGCAAGGTTTTGTTTTCATCCCACAGAGGTGCTGTAGAAATTTTTTTTGAAGTCGCTATTCACGTGTTTGTTTTCTTTTCGGGTGTCTTGGAACTATATATTGGGTGATTAAGTGCATGTCTAGGAAAATTTTGTCTAAGGAGTCTGGTATTTAAACGGACCGGTTGTATCCCTCCAGTCTTTCCTGGAAATTTCCTGGTGTACTTTGATTCAACAATATACCAATTGGAGGTAACTTGAGGAGATACTTTTCATGTGAATTAGTGGGAGTAATTTTGAAAATATTTCAGGGACTTTTTCGTAATTTTGAAAAAGTTTCAGGGATTTTTTTGCAATTTGCAACAATTTTAGGGGACTTTTTCGTAAATTTTGAAAAAGTTAAGGGACTTTTTTAATAATTTCTCCTTGCAGTTATGGCTGATCCCATATCTCCTTTATCTGGTACATCTGAAGAGTCTCCCATGTCTTCCATTCATAAGGATCGTGAGTTTTCTCCGCTTCAGATAACCAATGTGAAACTTAATGGGACAAATTATCTTAGATGGTCTCGATCAGTTTCCCTAGCTGTTGGGGCTTGTGGTCTTACTAGCCATCTTGATGGGACTTCTACAAAACCTTCCACACCTGGTCTGCAACTTTCCAAGTGGTATACAGATGAATGCTTGGTCATGGGTTTTCTCATCAACTCCATTGAATCTAGCATAGCAAAGAGTTATCTCCTCCTTCCTGATGCGGCAACTATTTGAAAAGTTACTAAAGATACATACTCCAGAGTTGGCAATGAGGCATAGTGCTTTGAAATTAGATGGAAAATCAATCAGTTACAGCAAAAGGACCTTCCTCTTTCTCAATACTATAACACTCTTCGGGGATATTACCAAACTTTAGATTTCTATGGGAAGTTTATACCGAAGAATGCTGAAGATGCTATCGCCTATCAACAATGGGAAGATAAACAGATAGTTTATGATTTTTTTACAGGATTGAATATAGAATTTGATCAAATTCACGCACAGATCCTTTCGAAAGAGACTTTCCCTTCTCTGGCTCAAGCCTATGCCATGGTAGATACCGAGAACAGTCGAAGGACAGCTATGGTACACACTCAAACATCTGATAGATCTGCATTGGTGGCTGGTTATGGCAATAATAAATCTAGTTCTGGTAATTTTCGCCCTTCAATAAAGTGCAAGTATTGTGGAAAAAGCGTCATACAAAGGACAAGTGTTGGAAGTTGCATGGACGTCCAACAAATTCCCGTGGAGGAGGTAGAAATGGAATCAAGGGCAGCAATCAAACATCTGCAAATCAAGCTAGTTCTAACACCTTGAGTACTCCAACACTTCTTTCCTCAGATGAGCTCCAACACCTTCACCAATTGATGTCCAGACTTGACTCATCTTCTCCGAGACAGGACTTCCAAGATCTGAGTATAGCCTCTGTCATCGTGATCCACAAATCCCCACAGGTGTTGATCCACAAATCCCCACAGGTATTTTGGGTTCTCACAATGTCAATTGACTTATCCCTCCTCGGTAATCTACTCTGGAGCAACCAACCATATGACAGGCTCATCTACTTTGTTTCAAACTTATTCATCTGTCCCTATTGCTCAGGATGTTCGAACGGCTGATGGGTCTCTCTCCCCTATCTCTGGGAAAGGATCTATTATCTGTTCGCCTTCTCTTACCTTATCTAATGTCATGCATGTTCCTAAGTTTTCGACTAATCTTTTTTCTATTATTATCCTTACTCGTGATATAAACTGCAAAATAACTTTATTTCCTTCTCATTGTGTGTTTCAGGACTTGAAAACAGGGCTCACGATTGGCAATGGTAGATAGAAAAGGGGGCTCTACTTAATGGATGGGTCCCCATCAGCTCTTTCTACGGTCTCTAGTTCCACCTCCCCTGCACTTTTTACCTTATTACAGTGGCATAGTCGTCTTGGCCACGTTCCTTTACCTATTTTGTCCAAATTATTTCCTGATCTGATTAAAAGGTGCAATTTAAATGATTTTTATTGAGAGGCATGTATTTTGGCCAAACAGACCAGGCATGTTTTACCCTATTTCAGATAATCGTAGTAAAATTCCTTTTTCAGTCATTCACTCTGATTTATGGGGTCCTTCTCGGACCGTGTCTGTATCTGGTCATAGATGGTTTGTTACCTTTATTGACTGTTGTACTAGGACCACATGGGTTTTACTTACTTCACCAAAAAAGTGACGTTTTCTCGTGCTTCCAAAATTTGCATAATATGTTTAGGACTCAGTTTGGGGCAACAATCAAAATCCTTCGTATGGATAACAGAACTGAGTACTTGGGTGGCGCATTCCTTTCCTACTTAACAAACCATGGCATCATACACCAAACTAGTTGCGTCGACACTCCACCTCAAAATGGGGTTGCCGAACGCAAGAATAGACATCTACTTGAGGTAGCACGTTCCCTCATGTTTTCTATGCATGTGCCTCTTCGGTTTTGGGGTGAAGCCATTCTTACTGCGGCATATCTAATTAACCGAATGCCTTCCCGAGTCTTAGATCAACGCTGTCCCCTTGAGGTTCTTTTAGGTACAGCAATCTTTACAGTCTCACCTAAGGTTTTTGGATGTGTTGCCTTTGTCCGGAACCACCATGTTCATGGAAAGTTAGATCCTCATGGGTTAAAGTGCATTTTCTTGGGTTATCCTCCTACACAGAAGGGGTATAAGTGTTATCATCCTAGTTCTCGTCGTTTTTTCGTCTCTATGGATGTTGCTTTCCAGGAACAAATTCCCTTTTTTTCCCTACACCTCTTCAGGGGGAGAGTTTTAGTGAAGAGGTTCCAATGTTGATTCCTCCTTTCGATATTTCTCCTGAGATTCCTACAGATGATCCTCCTCTGGAAGATGGAATGACCGGATAGGAACAGTTGGAGGATGATATATAGGGGGAGACTAGACCTCTGAAGACCTATCAAAAAAAGCAACAAGTGACCCCTTCTGAACCAAGCCAGTCAAAAGCTTTGGTTCCTGGCCCCGAACAATCCATTCCTCCAGGTGAGTCTGTCTTTGACCCTTCTTCTAATCATACTTTAGACTTACCAATTGCATTAAGAAAACAGCCTCGAACTTGCACCAAACATCCTATTTCCAATTATGTTTCATATCAGTCTCCATCTCCAAAATTTCAAAGTTTTATTTCCTCTTTGTCCTCTACTTCTATTCCTAACACTTGGCAGGAGGCATTATCTCACTCAAATTGGAAAGAAGCTATGGATGAGGAAATGCAAGCTCTGGAAAAAAACAAAACGTGGGACTTGGTGACTTTGCCCATAGGAAAGCAGACTGTTGGGTGCAAATGGGTGTTTGTGATCAAGTAAAAGGTAGATAAGACTGTTGAAAGGTACAAGGCAAGATTGGTGGCCAAAGGTTTCACTCAGACTTATGGCGTTGACTACCAGGAGACATTTGCCCCTGTTGCCAAGATGAACACAATTCGTACTATTATTTCATGTGCAACTAATAAAGGGTGGAGTTTACAACAATTAGATGTGAAGAATGCATTTTTGCATGGAGAACTCCAAGAAGAGGTATATATGGATATACCACCCGGGTATTCTACTACAGAGACTTATAGGAAAGTGTGCAAGTTAAAGAGGGCTTTATATGGGCTGAAGCAATCTCCAAGAGCGTGGTTTGGAAGGTTCCATAAGGCAATAATATCTAATGGCTATAAGCAGAGCAATGCAGACCACACTTTGTTTATTAAAAGAGATGATTGTTACACTACTATACTTTTAGTATATGTGGATGATATTGTGATCACAGGCATTAGTGAGGATAAGATTTCAGCATTAAAGACTTTTTTGGGAACTGAATTTGAGATCAAAGATATGGGAAAACTAAGATATTTCCTAGGTTTAGAGTTGGCATATTCTACTAGTGGTGTATCTCTATCCCAGAGGAAGTATACATTGGATCTTCTTGAGGAAACTAGAATGCTAGGATGTAAGCCTGCTGAGACTCCTATTGAGCCTAACCTACACTTGAAGGCAAAGGAAGGAGAACCAGTTGACAAGATAAGGTATCAAAAATTAGTGGGAAAGTTGATCTATCTATGTCACACTAGACCTGACATCACATTTGCAGTTAGTCTTGTTAGCCAGTATATGCATGATCCCTATTCCTCACATTTGGATGCAGTATATCGGATCTTGAGATACTTGAAGACTACTCCAGGAAAAGGAATTTTAATTTCAGCTCATGGACATTTGAAGATTAAGGCATATACAAATGCAAATTGGGCAGGATGTCTAGATGATAAGAGGTCTACCTCTGGTATTGTGTATATGTGGGAGGTAACCTTGTGACTTGGAGAAGCAAGAAACAGGCTGTAGTTGCACGGTCCAGTGCCGAGGCCGAGTTTAGGGCGATTGCTCAAGGCATTTGTGAGGTACTATGGCTTAAAGGGCTGCTTCAAGAGGTTGGGACAGATTTGGAGGTTCCTATACAGTTATATTCAGATAGTAAGTCAGCAATCAACATAGCTCATAACCCAGTACAGCATGATAGGACTAAGCATGTGGAGATTGACAAACATTTCATCAAAGAGAAGCTTGAGGCTGGGCTGATCCATATCACCTTTGTTACTTCAAACAAGCAACGGGCTGATGTGCTCACAAAGAGCTTGAGCACGAAGATATTCAATTACATTATGAGCAAGTTAGGCATGATAAATATATATGCTTAAACTTGAAGGGGAGTGTTGAAAACACGGACTAAGGTTTCCTAATTAGAATAAGATTATGTTTCCTCATAAGTCTAGATTTTTATTTCTATATTTCATTTTCCTACTTTGTATAAGACTTAACTAGGTTGTAACTATAAATACCCTATTAGAGGAGCAATTCCTCACATTACAACAATCTTAGATAGATAAACGTCTTCCAACAACAAAGATTACAAATAATTTAATAAAATCTACAATTTCTAAAAGCATCATCCTTTTATTATTGTGAAATCCCAAAAGAATTATCCAATCTCCAATCTCACCAATATATTGGATCACAATTTTCTTAAGAATGCAACAGAAATTTTCACCATCAGGCTGATGCATAAATGCCACTCGGGTTTAATCAATAAAAAAATTCACTTCCCCGATGAAGGTATTTGAAGCTCCTAAGCCACATCAAACATCACAGGGAAGGAAGTTCCTAATAACATAGGTTTCAATTCGAGGACACATCATAATACGTCCAACAAACACGGGCAAGACTAGAATTAGAAATAAAACAAATATTTAGATGAGAAAAATTCATGAAAAAAAAAAAACCTCATCCGCGGTTCTCTTTGTCTTCTGTAATGTAGATGCTGAGAATTTTTGCATCGCAACACCTGCATCAAATCGTAATGTATAATTTGATGGTGCCAAATGTATAGCCCTAAGCAGTGTCTTCTTGCAATCTTGCCATTGTTCAGCCTCATAATGGGTACGAGCTAGATAAAGAAGAACTTGGGTATCTGTATTATAATAAAACTTCCGCAAGCAATTTTGATACTGCAAGCCAACAAAAATCTTAACCATAAATGAAGGGAGAAAAAAATAGGGAATAGGAACAAATATAATTTAAGGATGACAAAGACCCACCATTTTGACAGCCAAAGAAAAATGTCCTTGAGCAAAATAAACATGTGCTAAATTTATCCAAACATCCGGCATCTGGACGAAAATGCTTCCACTTGCAGCTTCTTGAACCTGTAACTCATTTGAAGAGAATTTGAATAAATATCAACTGTTACACAGCCATAATAGATCAGGAAATAAAGAACAAATTCCTGACCTGTGTAAAAATATCCTTTGAAACATCAAAGTGGCCTTTTTCTGCCAAAACCACTGCTGCACCATTTGCAGCATATAGATTTGCAGGACGTTGAACCAAAACCTATCAAGAATGGAGAATTAGATATATTTTACAGAAGATAGGTGTCTTTCCACAAGGAAATGGTAGAATTCACAGCAGAAAGCACAAGTAATAAGGATATAATCAAGAATGAGCACAAAACATCAAGGAATCATAGATTTACCTAAGCATCCATCAATATGTCATAGTGAATTTGCACCAATTGAAACTTAGCAGGCATTGGACAGTCCATGTTAGAAAGGACCAAATGAACCTCTTTGGTCAGGCATTAGCCCCAAAAGAATATTTCATCAGTTTTCAAACAGTATTTCACAATCATTTAAATTACTTAAACTCATCACTAACCTCCTGCTATCTTTTTCTTGGCCAAAATTTGAATAGTTACACTAGTGTGGGATGCTGCATGTTCATCCATGTTTTACAGAAGGCAAGTGGTGATTAAATATACCAGCCACAAAATTTAAATTTGCCCACAATAAGACAATCTATATGTATTGCAAAACTGTAGGAGATATCTTATCCTGTCAGAAATTAACTAAATGAATAACTGATTAAAGAAGTTGTTATAAGCGATCTAGGATGAAATAGTTGGGGCCTAAATAAAAAGGTTGACTCCCCATTTGGTCTCCACAGTTTCAAATGTTTGAATAACCAGCCATTTTCCCCAGAGCCTTAACTAAGAATCAGAAAATATTGAAAATCATCAAATAGAAACTGTGAACCTTGTAAATTGTTAAGTTTCTAACTTGTATGCAAACAATTCTTCATTCAGGAGGGGAGAAGCTACGGATGGAAATAAAAGAAAGTTTTTGGGATATATTCAAAAGAGAAAATAAAGATTCTAGCAAACGTAATGTTATATACTTATTTATCATTACTTTGTTTGTTTTGTGGGGGGAGGGGGTTCTAAAATAAAATCCCAGACAGTGGTGAAGCGGACCCAATGTATCATGGAATAATGACATTTCATAAAAGAGAATTCAAGGTTTCAACCATCTTATTTAATATTTTTCTTTTTTTTCCAGGGGGCGGGGGGGGGGGAGGGCAGGCGCACGGGAGGTAGATAGAGGAAATACTCTCCTTGGTCTCACTTGAAACTCCTCAAAAACATGCAGGTTATTCCACCCAATACCATGCAAATGGACAACATAGTAAAAGAAATATATCAAAGTCAACCATATTTAGTTAGAAAAATAAGCACAACTCCAAAGCACCCTAACAACATGAAGGTAAAGATACATTGAAGAAAAATATTATATTGGGGGTTTGGGCGGAAGGGAGTTGGAAAAGGAGAAAATGCAGCATACTTTGGAATAGAGTTCCTTAGACTTTTCTAAATGAGTCGCTTCCAGTTTGGGACCTTTCTTCTCTGAACGAACAGCTGCAAAGTAATTCCAATTCCCCTAACAAAATCCAAAACCGCCAAAAATGAGGTAAAACTGCAATGAGAAAGAAATAAAAGAATGGCATAATCTGAAAGACTACAAGCAATAAAAACCATCTTTTGGCTCACTCTTTCGTTTTGGTCAAACATTTCAATTTCAACCAGCACTAGAACCAAGGGACCTCATCTTGGATGTGCGTTGGGAGGAAACAAAGAAGGGCCTAGAGTAAATCCTTGTTGCAACTTGCAAGCTTGCAGTGCAATTGTAATCGTAGTTCAAGGTCTGAGAACAGGAGACTTCAAAATCTCATCTGAGATCTCGTTCAAGTAAGATCTCAGTTCAGCTCACTCCTTAAATATACCTTATCTCGGTTAGACGAGCCTGGCTCAACTCAATTTCTTCCCCCCCCCCCCCCCCCCTTCTGGTTTTGGTGACTTTGCCAGATATTTTGCCAGAAACTTGGTCTTGTACCAAGTTCACATCAATAAGTTGTTTAGCTCATTGATTTTACTCTTGCAGTCTCATGGTATAACTTATAAGTACACCAATGTAATAATGTGAAATTTTGAACATTTGGACATGTTTGATGTATTATTTGACTTTAAGCCTTCATTTTTCATTTATATCAAGTAATGGTCGTGTATTTCAAGTTTTATAAGTCTACACGTTCACTCCTACAGCATACCAGATTCAATGTAAGAATCGAGTTAGAACTCATATATACGCCAATTATTTCAAAGATCTAAGGTCACCACTGTGATTAGAAGGTCTAAAATAGGCTAAATAACAAAGTCCCACTCAAATGGGAACCGAGTTAGCTCGAGTTTAGCTGGCAAAATTTACCATATCTTGGCCGAGATCTCAACTTTTGGAGGGACCAAGGACCCTGTCAAGACCGAGATCTCAAACCATAATTGTAATTCCTTACCTTCCCCAACAAACTTCTAACGATCATCACCACGTCATTATACTGATGTAGGTCTAGAAACCTACATTCACAAGAGGAAGCTCAACAAGAGCTCCTAAGGTTGCTATCTAGCAGTAGTAGGGTGAAGGTACTCCCACATCTTTTTGCAATTCTTCTTGTTTGGTTAGGCTTGGTTCAGTCTGTTGGTTCAAATGGTCCAATTTAAAGTGAAATTTGCCCATACTAAAATATAAAGGCAGGAGATGAGGTAGCTTCAGTTGAAAAAGGGTCAGTTCTCCCAAGATCTTTAAAGAGAACCAACTCAAATGAGACCAAGAAAAGATTTCTTGAAATTTAGATTATGGGCTGTGGAGGGGTCTTTTTGATAGGTACTGTGATAGGATGATATGCAGAATGGCTTAGTAATAATATATGGGATGGTTAGGTCTGGTCTAGGGGATACAAACTAGGTTTTGAGGGGTATCAAGGATTACTTGGCCATAGGTGGATTTTGAAGATATCGGGTGGATATTTTAGAGATCGGGAACTGAGGTCTATGGGTGTTAAAATGGGTTGATACTTGGAGAGAATGTTGGTAATGACAAAGGGGTATGATCAAGGTTCAATGTGTAGGCGATATATCGCCATGTTGCTGGGGGGCGACACGACTCCCCCCAACGAAACGATTTATTCCAAAAACCGCCCATATATCGCCAATTTTTCGGCGATATATTGTGAAAAGACGATTCTTTCAGTAATATATCGCCAAATTCACCATATTTAATAAAATTTCATTCAATTTTTCACTAATTTTTCATTCGACCTCTATAGGCTTCAAGGGCGCTACCCCCACACCCCCGGCGGGGCGGCCTCCCTGGACCCCCCCACTCACCGGGGAGTGGGACCCCGTGTCCGTCAGCAACAGAATGTGAAACATGAGCCATACTCAACATAATTGTATAACGAATTGTAGACTTTAATACTTCTCTTCACTAGTTGTGTATTTGTGTTCTCTTTGCATGTTTACATTAGTTTATATGAGTTTTCCAAACTTCCAGTTTTGCTCGCATATAGCCGGAACTTTAGATAAAAAGATGTTTTAGGCCAAAATAATGCTCCCAATGTGTTTATTGGCCTCATATTAGGCTACACAATAAAATTGGCCTCAGATTAGGCTACACAAAAAATTCAAGCCAAAACGACCCTAACTACCCCCCAAAACCAAGGTCAAATTTTCACAGACACCCTGCCAAAAGTCGCCAACATGTCGGTGAAATGTCGTCATGTCACTGGTGTCAATAGCCAGCAACACAACATTTTGCCGACATGTTGAACCTTAGGTATGATATCCCAACTTTGATTGGGTTTTGATGGCAAAATTGGAGGAAATGAGGGTCTTGTTTGAGGATTCTAGGTAGAATGGAAGTCCCAAAAGAACATTTATATCTTGGAATTGGATGGTCATAATGGAGTCAAATTTCGGTCTAAGGTCAATAAGTTGGAGGGGGGTAACCTATTTGGCAACGCAAACGAACTAACCTATTGCTCCATAAACTTATTTGGCAACGCAAACGAACTAACCTGCAAACATAGAAAATTCGACCGAAATTGTCGAAATTTCAGTCGAAATGTCTAAATTTTTCAAAAACTAAACGAAATTTCAATTATTTGGAGAAGTTACAAATTTCGACTGAAATTTCAGAGATTTCGACCATTTCGGAGGTTTTGACCAAAATTTCAACCATTTCAACATTCTAACTTGTTTTTCCTCGGTTTTTGTTGAGTTTTATCCAATTTTCACCTAATTTCCACCAATCATTTGCCTACAAGCACCTCTTTTACTCATCTTTTACCTCCAAACACCTCCTAAGCCACAACAGCTACAAAGAAAACTCCGGTAGCAATAGAATGTGAAGCATGAGCCATACCCAACAGTTCCAAACTTCCCCTTTTTTTATTTTTGTTTTGTTCATGCCTTAAATGATCTTGTATTGGCTTGAAATTAATATATGTTTAGCCTAGGACTATAATCTATGATTGTGTTTTGTTGAACTTATGTTTTTACTATTTGCTACCATTTTTCATTTTCTTATTTTAATAATTATTTTCTAAAATTATGTATTTTTATTTTATGAGTAATATGATATATAGGCTTCAACTTAATATATGTGAGACACCATCACTTGATCTAGTTGGTCATTTTATTTTGTTGACTTGTTGTATATGTAACCATTCTACCAAACAATTCATGAATGTTGATGATTCTATACTTGTATGCAATACAGTTTGTACTTGTCAGAACCAGACATTTGGTAGTATACTTGCATGATAAATTTCCAATGCTTTTTTTTGGCAAAATACTAGTACCATTGTATATATTATGCTTTAAATAGGTAAGAGGCAATAAATCAGACGAAATGGACATCATATAAGGCCCGAAACCTAAGGTCGAAATTTCAAAAAAAAATCACATGTTTCGACCAAAACTTCGGTCAAAACCTAAAAATTTCGGCCTTTTCTTGGGTCGAAATCTTGGTTTCGACATAAATTTTTTTCCTTGCCTGCAAAAACATGCTAGACCGGGTTGGTCGATTAATGTCTCCGAGATCAAGTCAGGTGAAGCACACATCCTTAAAAGATAGAACAATAGTTATAGAGATCTCAGAGCTAGCAGAAGTACTAAAAGAGTGTGTGCCTGATCATGAGAATGTATTAGATTTATATAGGTTTTAGATAGTTACCTTGATCGTGTGATCCATCCGCCTAACACTTGCTGATAGTCAGATTTATGACACTCCTAAGCTGAGTAGTCATTGAGTTCGACCAAAACTCTATGCCTAATCCCGACTCCATGTTAGACCAAAGGTCTTCTCCATAAGTTAAGGGAGAGTTAGTTTTAATTCTTCCAACGTATGTTTAGTTTTAATTCTTCCAATGTACGTTACTTGACGTGTACGTCACGTTGCTCGGTTCACGCATGTTCGACCAGGTTCCGACTAGTCTGGTTCATTCACGGTAGACGGTAGACCCTGGTCGGTCTATTTCAGGTCAACCATGTCAGTATCTAAATTGTGGAATAGATGAGACGCTAAATTGGTGCAGACTTGACCTTGAATTATGGATGTCTTGGGAAGTCTGAAAGTTCAAGCAAATTCAAGAAAAATAAACAAGGGGGGGGGGGGGGAGAGGAAAGGCGACAGAAGAAGGGGCATGGGGTGGCTGCCAAATACCTTGAAAAGAAAGGGGGGCAGCTTAGTAGATACCTAGGTCAAACGGAATGGCACCTTGAAATCTGTCTATTCAGCCATTGCAAGGGTTTGGCTTGGCTTTACCAAGAACCTTAACAAAATATTCAACTCTTGGACTTTCTCTGACCGGTTGACAAAACCAGGGAGCAACACACATAAGCCAGATGCCCTTGAAATCGTCTATCGCCTTGCGGGGGCTGCTCCGCCTAACAAAATATTCAACTCTTGGACTTTCTCTGACCGAAGTTGACATAAACCAAGAGTTGTAGCAACACACATAAAAGCACTAAGGCTTGAAGAAAAGAGAATCTCTTAATCAACTGTAGTATAATCTAACCAATAGAGGGCTATTTATAGCCTTACATAACAAGTCCAAGTTTCACTAGGACTTAAATCTGACTGATTTTAACTAGAACAGTAGCTAACCTACATCCAATTCACAAATAATGCATTCGGTTGCTTAATTCCATCAATACTTGTGTTGATTCTGATTTCAAATCCATGGAATCTGAATCCACTTGATCGTAGTTCATTAATTTTTTAACTTCTGGTTACCTTGATCCTATGAACTGAATCATCTTTGGAACGACCATGATATTTTGAGTAAAGGATGATTTTTTTTTAAAAATAAAAATAAAAACTAAAGTCAGTTTGGAGAAATCCATGAATTTAACCTCAAACCATGAAATCCAAATAATTCTAATTTTTAGACAAAACTCATAACTCCACATGATTCTTGATTCTTATGTGAACCGTTTAACGAATGGTTACTAAAAATCAGATTCATGATTCAACAGATTTGAATTCCATGGAATCACATAACCAAAGGCAGTATAGCAAGCCTAATAATGGTCTGAATTACATGAATTAGATTGACTTAAAATAAAAATAAAAATAAAAATTTTTAAAAATAAATGAACTTGCTGTCCTTGACTTTAAATTGGGCAGAATTACTAAACTGTCACTCAAAAACAATAATGATTTATAGTGTTTGCTGGACAACAAGCGTAAAGGCCTCACCCGAGCAGCAAGTCTAAGAGCCCTAATTAGGGGCTGCATCAGCAACAGGAGAGTCTTTCAGTTTTTCTTTCATTACATCCTATTAGGATCCACACTCTCCATGCATGGAACAGAAATATGTTTTTTGTATTTTAAGGCCACCATATTTTCTCACTCTGTGTTCCCCCACAATCTTCGAAGCTTCATTTTTGGCTGCATAATTGATGCAGTAAAGAATGCCTAAAAGGCTCAATTGGGCTTTCAAGTACATAAGTTTGGCCCATGGGTAGGTTTTGATATACATAAAGCTTCTTATTTTTGGTTTTATTGATGTAATGGGCCTAATATAAGCCCACAAACTCGGGGCAATGTCATCAATACACAGGATTAGTTGTCAATTTCAGTATGAGTCAGTTTTTGAATTACATTAGGATACTCAATAACTGGATAGAACTATGTTATGAGTTTATGCATCCTCCACTAATTAGACAGATTGATGAATAGAATCCCTCTCCTTCCCTCCCTCCCTCCTTCCTTAAAACTGCTAGTTGAATCATCCCCATCCCCAATTCTCCTTCTAACTTTTAAGTTCCCCAACAATTAATTACCTGTTCTACCCTTTTTATATTCGTACTCCCAAAAAACCCAAATTTCAAACTCAGAACTACATCAATCTGACCATTAGAATAGTCTCAAACTTAAGGGATCATCCCCATGTATCATGATTCATGACCTAAGTTCTCTCCAAGTTTTACCCCATCCCAATAAGTAGTCATCCTATAACTCAACAAGCTACCCCATCCATCCAAAGAAGCCACTATTCTAAATCTCTTGAAAGCTGTCAAACCACCATAACTTCTGTTCTTATGTATCCCAATCAACAAAACCAAGATCTGAAAACCCCAAGCCCTTACTTTTTGAGTTGAGATCCTGGAAATCAGACCTGTAGTTGAAAATCTTCAATCTAGGCTACATCAATAATATCTCACTCTATCTCATTAATCCTTTGTTAGGCTTTACAGGATCTTTTTTTACTATCCTTAATGGCTACATGGATCTCATCATCTCACAACCAAGGCACCAACTCTCCCTAGGGGCCAGCCACGTACACTTAGAGTACACTTAGATAACAACTATTTCATCATCCAAAATATAGCTAACCAATTACCTTTAAAAAATCTAACTGGACCATATCTCAACGAGCTATTAAGAATAACCCCAGCCTATTACTATATGAAATCATGTAAGAGCAATATATTTATATAGAAGGGAAAAATACATCAAAAGTAACAGCCATACCAGGGAAAGAGTAGCATATGAATCCTTCCCATCAGTAGCATCTCTTGCAGCCCGGAAGGTATCTTTTGCTTTGACCCAGTCATCACTCTTAAGCTCCAAGCTTCCAAGCATAGACAATGCATTTGGGCACTTATCATCAACCTTTAGAGCATCCCCAATCTGCAACCATTAATCATTTCATTGTTGAGTTAATAGCTCAAGCCTAGAAAAAAGAACATAACTAGGCAATGTCATAGGGGCAATAACGTACCAGCTCTATGCTTAGCTGAATGTTATTCCTTAATTTTGCTATAGCAGCTAGTCTCAGATAAGCATCTATGTAGTCTGGATACTGTTTGAAAAACAAAAATGTCAGACAAATTTTCCAATTTCAAATTTGAGAACATAGAAGAACTTTTTTTCCTAGTGTAATACTTCCATTCATTCAGTTTTTACAATCCAGTCCCCTAAGGGATGGGGCGAAAGAACAGCTAAACTAAAGTTGCATCTCAACCAAATGGCTTGGTCGCACAACAAATGCAAAAAAAAAAACATCCAACATAATGTTCAGAATTTGCATATGGCCACAACGGCCAAATCTGAGAAATTCCACCCATACTTGGCGTGTGTACTGAAGCTGTCCAACAAATAATGTGTGCATGGCTTTATTTCAAAAACCTAAAAAATAAATGGAAGATACTAGGCAGATCACACAAGACACACCACATATCAAAATGTTAACATCCTTTAAACGAATTCAGTATAAGAATTGGAAAATTTAAGGATTAAAACTGTTAAACTGGAATGGAAATTTGTTCTTGCCATTTTTAAGATGCCTGGATTTCCTGATAAACGGATTAATCTTGTTGCTGCTCTTATCTCCTCTACTTCTTTCTCTATCTTTGACCTCTTCTCTCCTGAGAGAGGTCTTAGACAAGGCAGCACCCATAGCCAATATCTCTTTATTTGTGCAATGAAAGGTTTTTCTAGAATTTGAATGAATATAGAGATGTTGGGGCTTTTAGAGGAATCAAAGTTGCAAGATCTGCTCCGGAGGTAACTCACTGTACTTTGCTGATGATGTTTGTTGTTTTTTGTAGAGCTTCTCTAGATGATCTCTTTCTATTAAGGCTGCTCTTGATCTTTTCTCTGATTTATCTGGACAATAAGTCAATTTTGCTAAAAGTGGGCATCATTTTAGTTCTAATGTCCCTAAGAATGTCCAACTACATCTTTGCAAAGCCATTAACACTAATCTTATGAATCCTTCAAACAAATATTTAGGCTCTTTCCTTTTCCATACAGATCTACCTGTAGAGATCTCCATTTCATAGTTGAAGTTGCTTCAAAGCTTAAATCTTGGAAATCTCAACACCTGTGTTATGCTGGTAGAAGGGTTTTAGTCAAATCTGTCCTTTCCTCTATTCCTTCATATCAAAATGGCATATTTTTCTCTTCCCAAACATATCTGTTCTAAGCTTGACTCTATATCAAATAAGTTCTGGGAATGGAAACTCTGATAAGATGATCAACCCTATCTCCATTTCCTGGAATAAATCTTGCCTCCCTGTTTCTCACGGTGGTCTTGGGTTTCGAAAAGGTAAAGATCACAACAGAGCCTTCCTTCGTAAACTCTCTTGGAGATTGATTTCCAAGCCTGGTTCTCTTTGGGCTAGGCTTCTTAAAAGCAAATACTTTCCTTCAGCTTCTCTCTTTGATTCTTCTTCCCTGAATAAAAGTGTATCTAGAATTTGGAATTCTATTAGATCAGTTGCTCCTGATCTTAAGCAAATTTTTTTCAGATCTATAGGTAATGGTTCTTCTATCTCTTTCGCTTCTGACCCCTGGATTCTTGGGATTAAAGGCAATTCTATCCCTTCCGCTTTTAACCTACCTTCCTCTCATAATCTTGTTCGCTCCTTTATCTCCAACCTCTCTTGGAATAGGCAAGCCCTTTCAAACTTCTTCCCCCTCCCCCCATTTTGCTGATAAATCTCAAGTATACCCATTCCTCCTCAGGAGGATAAATGGATCTGTACTCTCTCCCCATCTGGTAAGTTCTCTACCTCTAAAGCTTTCTCCAAGTTCTCCATTACCTCCCATGTTAGACCAGATGCAAGAAAATGATGGGTAGTTTTTTGGAAAATCCACATTCTCCCTCAATATAAATGCTTCTTCTGGAGACTTTTAAACAATGGGATCTCTTCATTAGGTATGCATGAGAATGGGGCTCTGTCCTTTTTGTATGAAAGAACAGGAGTCTTGCTGGCATTTATTTTTTTATGTTCTTGGGTGTCTCATGTCTGGAATGCTGGCCCTTTGCGTCTTTTCTCTTCTTTCTTCGCAAGGTCTTCTGCTTTTTATCTCTGCTTATCTTTTTGCAAGTCCCAAAATTGAAACAATCAGTGGCTTAATTGGTTCTATACAGGTTATATTTTATCTTTTTATTGCTTATGGGATGCTTGTAATAGAATTCTTTTCAGGAATCAAAACACCTCCCCCCTCTGTTCTTCATATCACGCTCTACTGGCTAAATAATTCTTATAACATGTATTTTCCTTCTAATGATATTACAGCTAGACCACTGCAATACCCCCTTCCCTTTCCTCTGAATGACCTTAGTCTTCTAATTTTTTAAATTTGGGTTGCAGGTTCTGAAGTAGATCGCAAGAAAGGAGGACTGGAGCTTTTGTTTTGTGTCTGGAGGATCTTGTTTAAAGTCTGGCACTGGAAACTAGAAAGGAATTCATCTGGGACCTTTCATGCCTTGTTCCTCATGCTCTTTATATGCTGGCCTTAATTCTCATCTTGGAAGACTACAAGCTTGTAAATATTAGATCTAACAGCTCTAAGCTAGAACTTCTTCACCGGAATCTAAAATTACATGGCCATATTATCTCACATACCTAAGCTTAGTCTCATAGCTTCTAGATGTAAAAATGTGGGTTCTTTGTTTGATACCTTTTCTACCCCTATGATGCAACTGGCCTTGCTGAAAAGGCTCAGGATGTCCAGTTTTGTACTTTTTCCTTTTATCAATTCCCAAAAAAAATTATGTTGCTTTTTATAATTATTTGAAATGGTCTGTTCCTTCAACTACTAGTCACCAAGTAATCCTGTGTATCTGTCATTATATGGGATGGCTTATTTTATTGATGATCTGGAATCAATATATCACACAAAATGATTATCAGAGATACAAAACCCTTTTTCTTCACATCACATCACATCACCATTCTGAACCAAGTAATATCCCTCTCATAGACTTGCAACAGTAATCATGCTTCTCTTTTCACAAGGGTTCACTCTTCCATCATCATCCTTAGCTATCTCAAATGAAACAACAGAAACAGAAAGACATACACACAGAAATAGAGATAGACAGATCATGGGGGAGGAGAGAGAGACCTTATACAAGATCAGCCGGTATAAAAGACTTGCTTTTTCAGTATCATAATTTTGCTCCAACAATCTAGCAAGGTTAAATACTGTCGTGACTTTATCCCAAGGTAGTTCAACTGAAGTGCCATCTTCATCAAGTTGTTGAAATAATTGCATATCTTTGTATTGGCAGGTAGCGGCACCTGAGTCTACAGTTGGATTATGTATTTTACCATTCATGATAGCAAGCCAAATGCCATCACCTAGTGCCTCCTTGAAAGTCTGCTCAGCCAACTGAAAAAAAAGAACAATGAAGTTAGCCTTGGAGATATTGTCAGAAAGCAAAATTTGTAGATATGATATGGACTTTCCTTCTGCCTGGAGGTGAGGTACTTGACGTCAAGGAAGAAAATTCGACCGAAACAGGGATTTCAACCTTGCAAAAGGCCGAAATTTTGATGTTTCAGTCGAAACTGAACATTTTTTCTAGAAATTGGAGCTTCAATTTCGGGCCTCATATGGACTCAAAATGATTTAAATTCTTGCATACTACCTATTTCAAGCATAATAAACAAAATGAAACTAGTATTTTTCCAAAAAAAAAAAATAAAACATTGAAAAGTTATCATTCTAGTATGCTAACAAATGATTGGTTCCGACAAGTGTAAACTATATTGCATACAGTGCATAGAATCATCAGCATACATTAATTGTTTGGTAGAATGGTTACATATACAACAAGCCAACAAAATAAAATGACCGACTAGATCAAGCGATGGTGTCCCACATATATTAAGTTGGAGCTTATATATCATATATACATAAAATAAAAATACATAATTTTAGAAAATAATTATTAAAATCAAAAAATGAAAAAATGGTTGCAAATAATAAAAAGATAAGTTTAACAAAACACAATCATAGATCATAGTCCTAGGCTAAACATATATTAATTTCAAGGCAATACAAGATCATTTAAGGCATGAACAAAACAAAAATAAAAAAGGGGAAGTTTGGAAATGTTGGGTGTGGCTCATACTTCACATTCTATTGTTGCTGAAGTGTTTTTGGTAGCTGTTGTGGCTTAAGAGGTGTTTGGAGGTAAAAAAATGAGCAAAAGAGGTGTTTGAAGGCAAAGGAGTTGTAGAAATTAGGTGAAAATGTAATAGAAATCAACAAAAACTAAGGAAAAACAAGTTTGAATGTTGAAATGGTCGAAATTGTCGAAATTTTGGTCGAAACCTCCGAAATGGTCGAAATCTCCGAAATTTCGGTCGAAATTTGACACTTTTTTGAAATAATTGGAATTCCGTTTTGTTTTTGAAAAATGCAAACAGTTTGACCGAAATTTCGACAATTTCAGTCGAATTTTCTTCTATACTTGACGTCATGTGGATATTAGAACAGTGACATTATTTGCCCCAGAAAGGGGACCAGAAACAGTTAGAAAGAAATAATCAGAGTGAAATGCAGGTAACAAGTAAAAATATGCATATTATTACACCCTAATTTGACTTGTGACTAGAATATATTGTTAAAAAGTTATATACAACCTACTGTTACAGACCTCAAACTCCCCCCGCTCAAAATGAAGGACTCCAATATTGTTGAGAAGATCTATTGGTACCTCTTCACCTCCCTTTTTAAGAAGACCACGTGCCTACCAGATCATAGTAAAGTCTTAATCATATGAGGAAGCAACAGCCACAAAGTCCAGAAAAAACTTAACAAATAAATCTTGGAAACTGAAAATGTAAGAAAAAAAAAATATACATATATATATATATACACACACATTAAAGAATGAGAAGCAGACTTCAATGATGCTGACTGCAGATAAATTCACTAGGAATACTAAAACAGCATAGGTCTCCTAATGTGGGTTCTTGCTGTGTCCCTAGTAATAACTCATTGATATATTTATCACTAAGAGGCATCCTATTCATTTCTGCTAAAAATAATTGGTCACTGTACACAAAAAATTTAGTTTCGGGAAGGTTACGTGAGTGAAACTGGTTTTCAGGCCTCTGCCATAGATTTGGCTGTTTGTAAGTGATTCAAAAAGGTAGATCTCAAATATCTCTGATTTGTCTGTGTGCTTGGAAGAGGAAGAAGGGAGAGGTCAGGCAAGAGGGGTTTATGTGAAGAGAACATCTTCACTCTAAATCAAGCACAAGCCACAAGCATGCATATTAAACTCACTTTAAACATCCCAGACTGAGAAATGAAAAAATCCTAGAAATTGATATGAAGTACGGCAGCACAAGGAGTATTAGTCCCTTCAAGGGACTCTTTGATATCATTGTAATTTTTATTTTATTTTTTTGGGACGGGAGGCTACATTTGGTATCATTGGTGGAGATTGTTTCTATTTACAGAAAATTGGATAACAGACCTGATAATGTGTTTTGGCCACAAAATTCTAAAATGGTCATCAATGCAGGGAATTTGATGAACATGTGCTCACGAATCTCAAAACCTAAGGGTGGGAGTAGCTTGTCAAGGTGCTAGGCAAAACCATCTAGACGAGCAATGCAACAGCCTAGGCAACCAAGGCACCAGATCAACCAATGCACCCAGACATGATCTAGAACCAGAGGAAGGGGGTTTCGGGGGAAGATTTACACTGCTTATTGTAAAATAGAAGTGATCATCCTATTAACCAATATAAAGAAAGCAACCATCAGATTTTTCTATTGTCTTCAACCCAACACAAAAGACAACTCAAACATAATATCTCTCACATAGTAAAGCCCCAGACATAGAGGAACCTGATTTGCTAGAAGCATTGGATGCTTACAACCTCTAGGTCTAAAATGGGGCCCTAAGGGGATGCATGGTAACATTCATAAAGAATGTTTCTAGTGATTTTTTATCTCATTTTTGGAACAGAAACTATCCAAATCGTGTATGAGTGTTCCGGTCTGTTTTGTGTTTCTATGGAAAGAACCAAGTTTTAAGCACCACCAACCTGGTGTTTCTCAAACAAGAACATTTCACTTGACAAGGAGAGGAACAAAACACACCACGGTGGTATTCTTTTCATTTCGTGTCATAATATTACCAAACCCTAAAAGGGATACTACTCTGTGTTTCATAGGATGAGGAACCCCTATGCGAAGATGGAGAAACACCTTCGCTCACTCACCTCTCGTCTCAATAAAGCTGATGTCTCCGTGAGAGAGAATTCCGAAGCTGTAGTAAACTTTGGACGTTCTTCAATTCTTTCTTGGCTTTTCATTTTCTTTCTTCGTCCAGCGACCAATCTTGCTTATTCACCTGCAGGTAAAATGAATTAATCTAGGGTTTCCTACGTTTTACTGCTGCTTTCGGTGGAGTTGGAAGCTTAATGAAGTTGCTACCATTCTCCATTGTGGTTCGCTGAAGATATAGGAATTTTTCTTTTTATTTCTATCATTTTTATGTCCATTTATATTTTTACATACATTAAATCCTGCCTTTTCCCTTGCCCAACACTATACTTGATCATTTTTTCAGGAATTTTCAGTATCTAGTCATTAAATAATTGGTTGAACTTGCAATTAACAGGTACAGAGATGACTGGTCCTGACAGCAGCCAGGATTAATGGACTTGGAAAGGTACTGATTTCAAACACTAATATCACAGTTCCTTTTATCAAATTGTTGGTGATATTTATAATTTGAAAATAAAGACTTTGGGTAGAGAAATTTAAATTTTATTTAAGTTGGGATCATATGTAGACTAAATTTAAATTTTATTGAAGTTAGGATCATAGGTAGACTAAATTTAAATTTTATTGAAGTTAGGATCATATTGGATACCTATTTCTGTTACTGCAATTAAAAAGCATCACATGATGATTATTTATTGATTTATCTTTTGGTGGGGCCATAGAGCTCGGGGAGAAGGAGATGACAAAGTTGAGAGCTGAACCCATGCCTCAAAATTGATACTATGTACACTTCGCCAGTACAATGCACACGTTGCACACTTGCACAGGCACCTTTCTTCTGAAAAAAAAAATCACAGGCACCTTTCTTGTGGAAAAAAAAAATCTATGTAATGGATACTTCAAATTTCATCCTATTCAGGTCATCCATCTCCACCTCCATAGTTGTCAAGGCGTCGCCTAAGCGTCACCTAGGCGTCCGGGCACCTTCGAAGCGCCTCAAATCGGTGTCGCCTCATTTTCAGGGAATAAGGCGACCGCCTTGGGGTATGAGGCATTGCCTAAGCGTCACCTCAAGAGCCTCGGACACCTTATACCCCAAGGCATCCGCTTTTTTTTTTTTCTTTTTTAAATCACATGAAAGATGCCAAATCGAAGGCATATATTGAATTACTTATTAGATTCCAATTGTAAAGTATCTATTGTTTGAACCTATATGCACATTTATAATGACGCTACATGTGATCAAATGTTAAAAAAAGAAAAAAAATAAACAAACTCGAAAGAGAATAAACTCTTGGCTCAAGTCTCACACTCTCATTCTCACTCTAATCCCTAATCTCTTTCTCTCTTCCTCTCTTCTTCTCTTCCATTCTTGCGACGACACTCTGGCAAGCAGAGGCCAACGACAGATGACTTCTTCTCTTCCTTTCTTCCTGCAACTTTTTATTTAGGACCTACTATGTGTGGTTTGTAGTATGTTGGATGACTTAAGGTAGGCTAATATTAGTTTTTTTATTATATAAGATATGATAGATTTATAATGAATTGGAGTGAATGAAATGTACACTAAAAATTTCACTTAAAACGCCTCAACCGCCTCAAAGGCGCCTTGGAGGGCGCCTCATCGACTCATTGCCTCAACTAGCCTAAACCGCCTTGCATCGCCTCGTCGCCGTGACAACTATGTCCACCTCAGCTTATCCTTGATGACAAATTTCAATCCTATCTATTCATAAATCTGATGAAAATAACTTCCTTGTCCAGCATGCATTAACACTTTGCAGGTCATCTGCCTCCACCTCAGCTTAACTCCGATGCATAATTTCAATCCCCTCAGTAGACCAACTAAACCATTTGGGTTCAGGAATGGAGCTTGCTAGCGTTAATTATAGAAAATAAGAATGACAACCTATTAGGAGTGAAGTAACAGAACACATTACCCCCCAAACAAATATATTTGAATGGAATATAACCCCATAAAGAATGGTTAACTGTTAACTTATAGCAGTGCATCTGAACTTTATTGAGGAAATGTTTTCTTATGCAAAATCAGAAATGGTAGAAGGATTCAAAACAACTATTGTTTGGAGGGTTGTCAAAATTTAGTGAGCCCATGATGCTCCCTAATTCAATCTTCTCCATCATGTAATCTCGGATTAATTCTGGTGTAGTCCATCCACAGTCACCTACAGATATGAATTCCTTCCATATTCGAGAAACATATTCATGTTGGAATCCTCCAGAACATTATCCTTGCCCACACTTATAAATATTTTCTGATATATGAAACTGTGAATCTTAGCTATCATCATACTGGAAACCTGTTGTTGGTGCTCACTTATATTCTATTAGTCCTGGAAAATCAAGTTTTAATGTTCTTATGACTCATCTTTTCCTCAAGAAGATCTTTGCCTGGATGGTGTCACTACCCAAGTTATAATGTCTTATAGTGTTGATTGTTAGTAACCATCTGGGCCAGCTGTCAATTTTTCTATCTGATTAGTCATTAATTTAATGCATAAAGATGCTCTTTGTTTGTTATTTTTAGATACATTATACCCTTAAGTCTCAAATCTCAAAATTGGTAATGGATTTTAATCCACCCCTCAACTTCTTAGTTGACTTGAGTTTTTGGTCAAAAAACATTACAATAACTCGTCATTCTAGAAAGATCTTTGACCATAAAATTGTCGAATGTTCCATTCTCATCTATGATGATCTTTGCAAAGAAAATGCAATTCCTATTGGATTTATTCTTGCTTCATTTATATGAGATCAATCTAGTATTGTGAAGATGTTGATGAGTTAAACCACTTACACTTCAATATATTCTTCCTGCTGCATCACTCACAACTGAGAATGTCAGGGCCCATATGAAGTTGGTTTGTTAAATATATATACAAGTGAACAGGTCTCCCTGCCGTTAAACCAAATGATATAGTGTTGTTTCTAATTGCTCCTAATTAAGATAGCGCAAGTTTGAAGAGTTTGAAGCAATTTCTAGAAGGACTTGGAATTCGGCAATTTCTAGAAACAAGAACAAAGTATTGTTTTTCATTTTCTTTCCTTGTTTATTCATGATCCTTATGATCTATTTCTTCAAATGCTTTCAGAGTTCATTTGGCGTATTAGATACCGTTGTAGTTAGAACAGAAAGTTGCATGTTTCAACTCTATGAGAGGACCCAAACAGGGTCTGTAGCACTGTATAGAAATTTTACAATAGGAGAGCAATTTCAGCTCTTCTTTCTCCTTTCCACTTTAAGAAAAATAAGATCCAAGAGGACCCAAACAGGGCTTGCTTTGTCTCTCTTTGGTCAAAAAAATCCTCCGCTCAATAACAACAAACAAGGTGATCCTCTTTATAAAATGTCTCATGATTAACAATTGGGATGAAGCACTTCTACTATCTGATAGAACATGTCACATGGTTTGTTCATCTCTCTCTGTCGACTTTCTGTATTAGTTTTATATTTAATCTATTTCATGCCTTTGCCCCATGGTGGGAATATAGACATTCTCATAGTCTTGGCATCTTTACTTAACAACTCTATTTTATGGATCTTTGGCTCAATTAGGAGAAAACTAGGAACATGAGCATGTTTCAAGGGAATGCCGGATCAAATCCAGCAAGATTTTTTTGATTCAATTATAGTCTTAGATTATACATGAATATATCACAAAGATTAAATCACTTATTAAAACTATCAATTATGTGCCTCATATGGGGCTTAAAATTCAATGGGTTAGTAAAATTAGAAAGGTTTCTATTTAACACAACCCGTACAACTTATGGTTTTCCTTTCATTACAGAAAAGTTATTTTCTAGTGTAACTATACATGATTTCAGGACCTAGAAACAGGGAAAAGGCATATACACAAAACTTGTGGCTCAGCTAAAAACAGAAAGACACAGAAATGTTACCATACAATCCCTAATATGTCAACCTATGTGCAACTCGATCAGCAATGACCTAACAGTATAGCATCAATAGTTAAAATAGAAAAGGAGCTCCCTAAAGGAAACAGGAACAATGATACCCATCCACAAAGAGTGGCAAAGTTAAAATCCTGGTGTGGGAAATAAAGCATAAGCTCTTACAGTACGAAAGGCATCAAGTGCTGCTCCTGCATCAGATGAAATTAACAATTCACCAAGCTCCAGAAATGCCTGCATGATGGTTCAACTGTTAATGATGATATTAACTTAAAAAAGGAGAAAGCATGCCAGCCAGTCACATGCTGCGGCATGTACCTGTGACCAGGCACAGCTAGGTGAATGAATAGGCAGGGGAGAACCAGCCATTTTGCACCCAGTTGTTTCCGGATGCAGATAGAGGCCAGAGAACACAACCAACTGGTGGTCCCTTTCCCTCTATGTAATATTTTTTCTTTAAAAGACAATTATGCATAAATGCTGTGTATGCAAAGGTAGTGTTCCAACTGTATCTCAAAGGTAAATATAAGCCCAAAAAAAGGCAAAATTCCAACAAAGATGGAGGAAAAGAATTGCATATCGTCGTACTCAAGCACTCTCAAGCCAGAACACGCTAAGAAGCCCTATGTTTTCTCACGAATTGACTGTCCACTCTACACCCCCCCCCCTCCCGGGGCTGCTGAAAAACATTATAGGCCAGCACAGTTCAGTTTGCTCTGAAAGCAGAGCTCACAGCTTGACTTGAATAACTGCAAGTCAATGTACTTGCAGAAGGAACAAATTCATTCCATTCCCTCAGTTTTCCTTCACACCCCTCCCCCCACCCCCAAAAGAAATGCTTATTCATTGACAAAAAATAAAAAAAAGTAAAGCGTGATCAATTTACAAAATATTGTTGGCCATCCATTCTCACGTTGGTAGTTCTGAAAGTAAAATCTCTTATCAATATGCCAGATTTTCTTCTGAGTCCATTAATTAAAGTTCTGGGAATGTGTGATTCGGGAACAGATGTTGTTCGGCTGTTTAAATCTCTACACCAGCACCATTAGATGTACAGTAGGCGTAGGGATAGGGAGGGGTGTTTTAATTTTGAATTAGTCCATGATCCCAGTAATTTTTTATTTTTAATTCAAATTATGACTTCTACAGAAATTTTAATTCAAATATGACTTCTATATACTCTTTACGTGAAAGTAATCCTAGTTTATCTTTTAGTAGTTTTAAAATGTGTGTCAGCTACTGTGGTGATAGCCATGGATATAAGATTTGATGAACAAGAGTTTTTGTTTTGAATGATCGAGTAGCCTTGTTCAGTCCCCCCCGCCCTTCCCTCCTATGAATTCTTCAATCTCCCAAAGCTACCATATTCAATTCTCTTGAAGCTTTCTTCCATTGCTGGAAATTTCTGCAAGCTGAAAGATATCTTCAAGTGAGGAAATTTTGGATCAAACACTCATCTGCATACTTAGAGGCCTGGGTAATCGATCAAAACCTAGCAAACCCTGCCAAAGTTTATTCCTGAGAAACCATAAATCCTGCCTTGGCCTAATGGCCAGGACAAAGCTCCTACAGTTGGATCAGACAACCTCTCGGCTCTAGGAAATGTCAATCCAAACCCCTGTTCCAATTCCTATTATAGATCCTAGATTCCCTTCAGAAATTTAGAATTTAAGATACAAATATACTGTTTCTCCAAAATATGCCACATCCAAGGTGCAGCCTTACTCGAATAAGGCTTAGGCTTCCAGGATCTCTACGGTTAGATAACTTTCAGGCCCAAATCTTGATTCCAGGTCTTATGGGATGGTCTTTGAATGGGTTCCCCAATGGGATTTAAACCACTGGCCTCCAAATTCCTGGTTGGATTAATTGTGATGAAGTAGTATCAAAGATGATGAATGTTAGTTCTGGAGAAATTTAAAATGATGGAATATATGGTGGGATGGGGAACGTTCTTGAGGTATGGGATGAGAAGTCATAGGACTGGAGTGAAACTTGGAGGGGATGTAGGTAATGATATAGGGATATGAACCACCCACACACACACACACACACACAAAAAAAAAAAAAGTTTAGCTGGGTTTGGACTACTAAATTAGAAGTTACGAGGATTCTTGTCTTGAGGGAGTACAAAAATTCAAAAAAGATATTTCTATCTTGAAATTTGATGGTCAAAATGAGGTCAATAGGGGCATAAGGTCACTAGGGTTGGGAGACGATGCACATAAAACATTGGGAAGATCTAACAGTTAGATTAGCGTATAGATCTGACATTGGATTTTTGGAGATTTTGGAACTCCAAATATTCAAGAAAAATGAAAAACGGTGATATGAGAAGGAGAATGGAGTGTAGGCAGCAGAAACCTGGACAGAGCCTTGAGGATGGAATACTCAGATGGAGAATGAAGGTGGAACTCTGATCTTCAACCAATCACAGATGTCTAGGCTTGATTTCACCTTTAGGACCCTTCTCAGCCTTGGATCTTCAATTCCCAATTATCAAAACCAGAATTTACAAACAAATACACGAGGAAATACTTAAAGAGAAGCTTTCTTATTCAATATTCAAACATGTTCTCTCCCCCATCGAATGGAGGGGTCTATTTATACATAATATGCTAGAGCCATAATCTGGTATGGACTCCAAGTTGGACTACCACTCGAAATTAGGAACCAACTCAAAATAGAAACTCATTTAGACCAGGACACTTAAAACTAAATTAGAAATATAAAGAAGAGACTAATATCCCCTTATAACTTAAGTTGGAGAGAATTTCCATAAGTGGACCAATTAAACAAACTAATTACCTATTTACATACTTAGCGTAGGCACTAAACCTTTGGGCCCATTGAATGGGCCCACGACCTCCACATAAACCTATTAAATTTTGCTGCTTGTTTGAAGTCATATTTAAATAGAAAAATTGTTTGCTTCCTACATGATGGTTGTTTGATTCTTACAGATTCATCGAGTTGCATAAAGGAAAAAGTAGCAACCCCTAATTTTTGACAATCAATTTTCTCCCATCGATCCTAATTATGCCTCTGCTTCTGCTAAATTCCTTAGACAGAAACCTTTCTTCCTCTTTAGCAGCAAGCATTTTGAACTTAAACTTTCAGCTAACTTTTTTTTTTACCCGAAAAAAAAAAAAAAAAAAAAAGAAAAGAAGAAGAAGAAGAAAGAAAAAAGAAAGAAAGAAAGAAAAGAAAAGAAAGAAAGAAAGAAAGAAAAGAAAGAAAAGAAAGAAAGAAAGAAAGAAAGTATGATCTATTAAACCTTGGAGGCGGAAGCCTGGAAGGGGAGACTGAAGAAGATGGGAGGAAGGAACCAAGAGATGGTAATATAGGGTTCAGCAAACCGCAACTCAGATGATATAGTTTTGGTTTGGTTTCATTCATACAAGTCTCGGTTCATGTAGGTTTATTTTACTTAAGTGATTTATTGAGCACATGTTTAAAATCAACGACCAGTATATAATGATTACAGACGGCACTCATCCAGCAACTGGATGGATTGGATGTATGCATCCCCTGGATGGAGAGGATTTGGATGCAAAGTACATAGGCATAATTCTCATACGCGTCTCACTGCCACTGTTATTTTGCCCACGGAATAATATCTGATACAAAAATTAAAATAATAAAACAAAATTTATTACCTGTGCATCACGTGGATCGATTCTTGCTGCTTTCCTCAGAATCTCCAAGGCCTTTTCAGTCTGGCCAAGTTGAACATAAATATGACCAACAGCCTGTCATAGGATGGAGGACAAACATCAACTAACTGGAGGATACATGCAGAAAACTAAAGAGAGTAACAGTTGTCTTCTCACGCACTTTTAAGCTTTCACAATTTTCTGGGTAAACCTCCAAAACCTTCTCAAAGTTAGAAAGAGAACTTTTAAAGTCTCCTAACTTAAGTTGGACTTGCCCCAGACCTATTCCACAACAAACCAAACCACCATGAGGCATGTCATAAATGAGGATCAAAGCTAGAAAGATAATGATTAAAACAAAAAGATGATAGCTGCAAACCAATTATCCTTAACCATCATGGTCTGAAATAATTGCATTGTGTCAGTAAAATTTGAAGACAAAAGGTACAATGGCCATGCTGTATTCCAAGTGTTTATAAGAAAACAATATTAATATATATATATATATATTTGCTGCCCACAGTAAGCATAAATTAACAACAGATCTTGAGCCTAAAGAGAAAAATTAAAAAGCAAGAAATTGGAAAGCGAGAATGTTATGCAGAAAAAGGAATGGATGATAAACCGTTGGACAAATCACATATTGATCAATGCAGTTGTGTACGAAACACATTGTCATAACCTTTACCTAATGGTTTGTTGAATAACTGAATGACACCCTTATATAGGAAGTCTGGTTGTGGACTTTGTTTCTTATTCCTTGAAATATTTCAACAGGGAAGAAACAGTCATTTGTTAACAGTAACAATGAAGAAATTGTCTTCTTCGTTTTTCAAGCTCTTCTCTGGTTAATTGAAATGTCAGTCACAAAATCAGTCTTCTTCTGTCTCTGGTTATCTTCTTCTGTCTGTGGTTATCCTCTCCACATTTTTCATGTAACCCTAAAACCTTGAACTTGAACCTGAAAATCTCTCCCTAATGGATTAACCCTTGCTATATGATTCACCGGTCTGAGGATGAAAATAGTGTTGGAAAAAAAATGCCCCTTGGATATATATATATATATATTTCTATTATATATATATATATTTTTTTTTTTTTTTTTTATTTTCTTTTTTTTTTCAATTGGGGGAGACCCCCCGGGGGGGGGGGTTCGGAGATTTAGAAGCAGCAAGCAGAAGAGGACACCAACTGCTAGAAGGTCATCATCACTTTTGCCATTCACTGTTCATGTCCCTTTAAGAGAAACATGTGTTTCTTCCTGTGAAACTAGAATGTTCTTTGCACTGCAGGTCCTTCCATAAGGCGACCTCCTGGTCCACCCTCACTCCAATTGCCAGACCTGCATAAAATCCCCCCCCCCCCAAAAATACAAGTACAAACTGGGGCTTTCCATGCACCTCAAATAGCTCATCAACAAAAAAGGCACTGAATAGAATGAGAAGGCCCACCCGCCCATCCTTCACACTGAAGCTTCTAATGTCGAATACATGTCATACATAAACAGTAACAACACTGGATCACTTACTGGTTTATGTCATGACTATAGTCTTTAAGATGGCTTCTACCAGTCCTTCAAACAGGTTAAAATTACTCTCTTCATTCACTAGAAAAATAACATAGGGCAACGGGTCATGACATATGCTCACCCACAAAGAGATGAAGATGATAGTAATACTTGTCAAGGCACCACCAAGGCATCCAGGCAGAATTTTTGGGGTCCAGGAACTTTACCGCCTTAGTGGTAGCCAACAACTTGCCTTTATTAACGCCAAATACCATTTAAATTTAATTAAAATGTTACTATTTAAAAAGCAACTACTGAATCCAATAAAAATAGTTATTAAAAAAATTCCAGAAGGATAAAAGAACCAATCCCCCAGTTCAGAAACAAAATGTAGGTCTCTACTGGTAGCCTGAAAATTTCAAGTTTCTAGTCTTCCTCAAATCTAAAAGTTCCGAAAAATCTTGATATAGTAAGTTATTGCTAAAAACTAATAGAGTAGAAAAATATTTAATTTTTATTGTTCAGATTAATTCTGACACCACTAGCACATGCATAAAAGGTTTGTCTGAAACTTCCTAGGGTTCCTGTCCAATTGCTTTATTTTCAAATTTAATTGCTACACTCAAATTTGAATTGCTCTATTGAGTCTACTTGATAGGACGTTCTATCCCATGTGAGAGGTGTATTTCATATGTAATTTTCATATTTTAGAACTTGTCTTCAATTAGGAATTTTAATCTTGTACAGGTCAAACTATAAGACCTGGTAGTTGCTGAGTTCTAGTAGTATTGGGATTCAAATACAAGCAGTAGTTTAAATCATGGAATTAAAATACAATTATAAATAAAAAGAGCAAGTCCAACTAGGAAATCCAGCCCCCATCATTTATAAATAAACCCCTCCACTCGATGGGAGAGGCAGCTCTGGTTATTGAGTAATAGAGCTTCCCATCCAAGCACTATGTGTGTGCTTTAAGATTGAATCAGTCAACTAGTTTGAGGATTCAAGCAGTAGTAAGCCTGATTGTTTCAATATTTGTACAATCAACCCTAGGAAGTTTCTAAGTGAAGTCTGGCTCCGATCCTTGATAGTGGCTGTAGGAGACAGCCTTCGACCTTCATCAACAGCAGCATTACAGCTTCAGCCAGGCTCCACTTAAGGTCCAAACCAGGTATTATTGGAAGCCCTCATTAATCACCTTCTCCTATCACATCTTTTACTATTTTTCTTGAATTCTCAGAGTTCCTAAAATTCAACATCAGTTCTACGCTCCCAGACATTAGATGCATCACCTCCAACCCTAATGACCTTAATCCCAATTACAGCCCTAACTGAACAGCAAAACTTAGATCTGTCATTCCTTATCACCCTATTTTCCATGATTCCATCCTAAATCAAGAAACCCAATATCTCCCAGTCCACCCATCAAAAATCATTGACACTTAAAGTGATTATTCAAAGGAACAAAATACAAACTCCTTCCAAGTTTTATCCCATTCCCTTAAGTTTTCAATGCATCTCAAATCTACCCCATCTCAACAAAAGACCCAACTACCAGGGTTAACCATCAATATCCCATCAAACAAACTAAAGCCAAACCATGGAATTAAAATACAATTGTTGGGAAAGACTTGGGGAATCACATGTTAAAACCACCCAACCGTCGAAACCTAAACCCTAGTTTTGGGCCTGGAATTCAAGTCTAGCGCTAGAGATCCTTGAAGCAGCACATCACTTAATGCCACCAGAGGGAGGAGGTTTCCAAATACAAGAGGAGTTCTGCAATGAGACACCATTTGCATGTAGTAAATAGATCGACTTTAACATTGACAGTTAAGTTCTCAGAATGCTTGCTGGGATTCAGGGAAAACCTCAACAAGAGTCCATACACTGTGGTTGAAAATCAATTTGTTCCTCGCAAGGAACCAGCAGGAAAAAGGAAGAGCTAAGCTCCCTTAAAGTGACCGCACTTCTGGGACAACCTGTCCGGACAAAGTGAACTTGTTTGCTGGAAAGAATGAAAGCTCACTGCCAAATCATGTGGTTTCTGCATAGGAGCACTCAAATAGCTTGTTTCTTCCATTCTTATGTCTTTTAGTTCTTTATTTTTGATGACTAGATGTGGCCTAATATTGATTTTGAAAACTCGATGCAAATTAATTTTTTATGACTTGGTGCATGTCTTAATGTTGAACTTGGACTGACTTGACATGGCTTGTTGATTGCTAATGGCTAGGTCTATGTTGTAACACGTTAACTAATAACAGAAAAGAGGGGAGATAAGTGACGATGATAATAATAATACCACTAGGGCAACTTGTTGCCTAAGCACTTACACACCCCTCCACCACCTTGCCTCCTGGAAAACTATGGTTGGTTTTGTCTTCCCCCCCCCCCCCTTTTTTTTCTTATGAAAGGTAAACTAAATTACTAAGATCGCATTACCTCCTTGCACCTTCACTTTTGAGATTTTGTAGAATGGAATACAAGGGCCAAAAGGCTCAGCTAAGATCAATTTAACACCTCCCTGGATGTTAACAAGAATAACTTTAATTAATAGCTCAAGGTTCCAGGTAAAGCAGTTATAAAACAGTACCGTAGACAGCTGGGGGAGTGGTGTTATCTGTTAATATAAATCCACCATAACCCTTACTTAATAGCTCAGGTGTCAGCATAAGCAGTTGTGACATTCACTAACTTAAACATGGTTTCTAACCCCCCCCCCCCCTTATCTTTTTTTCCTCCCTAAACCTAAATCACAGAAGCAAAAAATCAGATCCAAAGTCCAAACAAATAAGAGTACAAACAGATAACAACATGCAAGCATCACAACTATATGTGCTAAAACAAGATAGACTTCCTTTTTTTATAAAATGTAATACTAACCATAGTATGGCAATACAAATTCATGAGGTTTATTGATTTCCTTGACAGAAGCCATGTAGTACAGTCCAGCCTTTTCAAAATCCCCCTGCAGTCAAATAGGATAATATTTTTACCCCCAGCAAAACAAAAAGGTCATCAAGATTGCTACTAAGAGATGAAATCCTAAAGCAAAATAAAGCATCAAAAGTGAACATCCGGAGTTGAGCTATATCAGACCTTGCTATGGTAAGATCGTGCCAGATTGTAGTATGAATGTGCCTTCATTGGGCCGTGGTTGGTAACAGCAAGCGCAGTCTCAGTAAGTTGCTCAACAAGAAAATGTTGACCAGTGAAGAAGAAGTGATTTGCTAAATAATTCAATGCCACTGCACAGTAGGGGTATATCTCAAAAGCTTTTTGCATATTTTCCATGGCCTTTTGAATTCCACCAGCTGCGTAGATAAAAAGAAGGCTCATCAGAAAATAAGATACATTGAAACTTCACTTGAGCAGGAAAAACAGAAAGTACTGCAAACTAAAAATTGCACGGTTTAACTGCTGCATGGCTTACCTTCATTTGTGTGCAAGTCCATGATCCCAAGTGCCACAAGAGCCTCAACATTTTCAGGATCTAACTACAGTTACCAAATTGAGGAACAAAACCTCACCAAATTAGTTTAATTTCTGTTTTTGATGAAGAATAAATAATCAACAAGGACAAATTGAAGCCATGATAGATCACTTGCCTGCAAAACCCGCCGAAAGGCCTGTCGAGCTTTTTCTAACTGGCCCATTTTGTAGCGACAAAGGCCTATACCAAGCCTTACAGCTGCAGGGCAATTAGGATACACTTGCAAGGCCCTCTTAATCAACATTTGTACATACAAACTAAGTCAGTTACAATAATCAGGTTGAAAATCATGTCCACAAATAGTATTTCAACACTATCATCAAGTGAGCATGAAGAATAAGGTTAAACTGCTTTTATTAACGAATAGATAAAACATACAAATATTCATAAATTAAAAGGGAAACTCAACTATGATGTTGATAACAAAGAAATGCATCATAACTTAAGTGCTCTCTATGTTAGCCCTTAAAGAATTCTAACACTTTTTCATAAATCACATCTGGCCATGAACGATTAGCCCACATATGAATCAATCTTTTAAGTCACTGAGTTATGACCTTTAAACCTCAGCTTGGTGAAGCACAAGAATCAATCTTTAAAAATATAGCTCACAAGCTGAGAAAGATAACAAATAATGTTTCAACTAGGTAGAGATATGAGGAGCAGACAAACCTTATATAACTCCAGTGAATCAGAGAAACGACCACGATTAAACTGAACACAAGCCTGCAGTAGATGGTAATTTGATTGAAATCCAGGGGGGGGGGGGGGAGAAGAATCAGATTAAACTTGATAGACTTGGACTTGTAATTCAAATCCAAAAGCCGTTCTTGTTTGTACGATAGGAATACAACATATTAAATACTACAAAGCTATCATACACTATACCTGATTTATATTGGATAGGATACAACACCCCACCCCCACCCCCACCCCCACCCCCAAAAAAAAAGGATGCTGATCACCAAAATAGAACAACCAAACATACCTGACCAAGAAGAGCGGGAACATTATCACGGTCTCCATCAAGAACAATCTTAAATGCAGCAGAGGCTTGCTCGATATCTCCCTTAGCCAGTAAAAGCTGACCTGCAATCAATACAAACAACTGTGTTTAATGTATTATTATAGTTATTGAGAACAAGAATCTTTGAATTTTTGCCACTCATAGTGAAAAATTGAAGCTACATCTAAAACTCAAGATGCACGCCATTATAAGCTACAAAAACAAACTTAAGGAGCCAAAGAACACGTAGGAAGCACAATTAAGTCCAGACTGGGCTTGAAGGGAGCACAATACTTACTTGTTTGCACCCCATTTACCCAAGCCCAAGCAATCAAATGATTGGACCATGCTGAAGCAGGTTAGGGTGATTGGGGTTGACCGCTGTCAACCTTACTGTCAACCTCAGACATCCAACCTTTAAATGTCCAGTACACTGGTTAACTTCATCCAAAACTCTCGATGCATTAATATCTACTTCAATGCCCTTAAGCTGTTTCAATTTCAAATTGTTCCTCACCTGCAGGTTACCCTCTCATTTATTTTCTTCCGCAAACCATTGAATTCTCATACTTATTCCACCTTTCCTCCCTCATGTTTGCCTAAGGCTCTGAAGGTACATAAATTATCATCAGCAAGGAGACCCCAGCAACTAAAATTGACAAACTGAATAATACACTTAAGTTGATTGGGTTCCTTATGCCACAAGCAGAACCAGAGACATCTCAACATGGCCAACAGGTGGGTCAAGAAAAACTTAAATTATCTCATACTGTTTCCAAAAAAACATGCAAACCAATGATTAACCTTCATATGACCTGTGTCAACAACCTTTCTTCTCCCTCCACTACTGGTCTTTTCATTTGGAGAGTTCATTATGTTGAAAGCAGATGTGCAGGATCCAAAACAATAACAACGAAGTGAGGAACCATGTCTTCAAGTTGAAGATATCGCTATAATCTGGCCATGCCTCCTCCATAGCTTCCAGGCTTGATAGGTTACTTGTGATTTAAGCCTGGGTCTCCCTCTTCCCTTTCTCCCATGCTTCCAAACCCCCCCCCCCCAAAAAAAAAAAAAAGGGACTCTCTAACCACTTCCATTGCCACCTTCACATTCAGACTCTACCCTCCTTTGGCCCTACCCTCTTCAAGTTCTTCGACATGTGGTCCTTAAACCCATCTTTCCTCCCCACAGTCCAAGAGGCCTAGGTAAAATCGGTCCACTGTCACTCCCTCTCCTTGGTGGTCTTCACCAAAAGCTTTCACAACTCCAAACTTGCCCTCAAATCCTAGAACTCTTCCACCTCCAGGAACATCTCCTCCTTTGTCTCTGCTTGTCGTTCCAAACTCACTCATATCCAATCTCTTCTCCAGCCAAACTCCCCCAATCCTACCCTCATTGATGAAGAGACCTGTCAGTTGAGTTGACTACTCTCAACTCCCAGAAAGGGAGTTTCCTTCATCAGAATTTCAAGATCAAATGGCTTAAGCTTAGAGACTCCAATACCCCCTTCTTCCACCAATCTCTCAAATCTCACCATAAATACAACACCATCCCGACTCCCCTTTCTGCTACGTAGTCTGATTTCGAATGTTGCTGGTATCAAGCAGGAGGTAGTTTCCTTTTCTCTCTTGTCCCCCATCATACCCTTCAAGCCATTCCCACCAACTTTGGAATCTTCATTGCCATCAACCCTCACAAACCCAACCACTCTTGGCACCAACAACTTTGGCAAGAGTTTTTTTCAAGCCTCCTAGAGCTTCCTTGAAGAGTATTTCATCAATGTTGCCCGTAGGCCGTAGCTTCTTCTTTAACCCACCCGTACTATCCTCCATCAACCAAGCCTTCCTCAGTCTCATCCCTAAGAAGCTTGGTGCCTCCTTCGTCTTGGCAAACTCCTCCAAAAATATATTACCAAAATTCTCGCCAAGCATATCCAAATTGCCATTCCCTCCCTCTTTAGAAAGAACAATCCACCTTCATCTCTGGTAGAAGCATTGTTAACAACATCCTCCTTTCAGCAAAAACTATTTAAGGGTTTGATCGCTCTTTGCACTCCCTTGCTGCCCTTTTGAAAATTGACCTCTACAAAGCCTTTGACTCCCTCAGATGGGACTTCCTCCTTAATGTCCTCTCCTTGATGAGATTCCTTCAGTCCTTTGTCCATCGGTCAGAGTCTCCATCTCCACCCCCTCCTTCTCTGTCATCACTACTAACTCTCTAGTGTCTTTCCTCTCGTGCTGGTATGCATCAAGACTGTCCTCTTTCCCTTGCCCTTGAAGTCCTATTCAGAACCATACACTTCAAAACTGATCAACATCTCATCACTCCTATCCTTAAACGTAAAGCCCTCAACCTAACCAATTTTGCCTTTGCGATTTAATGATATCCTCCAAAGTCTCCTCTTTAGTCTCTCTTGTCTTGGCGGGACCCCCACAACCAAGGCCCCCACCTGCTCACGGCTTCCTCTAGGATGATATCCTCCAAAGTCTCCTCTTTAAGTCTCTCTTGTTCTTGGCTGGTGACTCCGACACAACCAAGGCCTCCCACCTATAGCTCACGAGCTTCTCTCTAGGCTCCTTCCCGGTCACATACCTCATCCTTGGTAGGCTCACTAACCATCATTGCTCCCTATAGCTTGACCAAATCCATGAAAAGCTCTAACTTTAGAAAAGCAAGTTGCTCTCCTTTGCCCGTAGCAATGTCTTGATCAAATTTGTCCTTCAATCCTCCTACCTGTATTGATGTGGTATCTTCACAATCCCTAAAGCCACAAGTCGTGCCAAGGAAGCCCCTTTTTGTGCCTTCCTTTGGGAAGGCCAAGAATCTTCCTGCTTCTACCACCCCATTAGTTGGTCCTCTGTTTGCCTCCCCAAAATGGAAGGTGGACTTGGTTTTTGCCGCAACCGCAATTACAATGATGCCAACTTGTTGAAACTCATCTGGAAGATTTCCACCAAGCCTGATTCCATTTGGGTCAATTGGGTTTACTTCTACTTGCTATTATCTGACTCCATTTAGACTGCCCCCCCCCCCGAGGACCCTCAAACCCATATTGGGTCTGGAGGAAGCTTCTCCTCCAAAGACCTCTTGCTCTTCTTGCCATCTCCACTCAAGTAACTGACAATACCTTCAAACTACTTTTGGCTAGACCCTTTGCATCCTTTAGGTGTCCTATACAACCTTCTAGGCCCTTGCTAGGTGTATGCAACTAGAATCCCTAAATTGATTTTTCTCTCTAAATTTATATCTAACAACTCTTGGATTCCCCCCCCCCAAGTCGCACCCAGGTCCACTCCATTGTTCCCCCTTTGCACCCCATCCCTCAAGATCATACTATCTGGCACCCCACCCACTAGCACCTTCTCCTCCTTTAATTAGGATCTTGCCTGAACTCCTAATCAACCGGTTACTTCACACCCTCTGGTTTGGTTTGCTAGCCATGTTCCTCGAGATGCCTTCACTATCTGGAGTACCTTCAACCTTTCTTTCCCTACCAAAACATTCCTCACCAACAATACAAACACCTCTTGGTCAACCTCAACTGCATCCTTTGTTGGACCAGCCCATGTTAACCATCATTTTTCTCTTGCCTCCTCCTCCCACTCTTTATGGGGGAAGCCATCACCTCCATGGTACAAAATTCAGTCGAAATGTGCGAAATTTCGACATTTTGGAAAATGCAAAACGGAAACTCATGAGGACCGAAAAAAAGTCCTCAATTTCGTCGAAACTTGTCGAGATTTTGTCAAAACTTGTCGAAACCTCGAAACTTGGTTCAACCCAGTTGGACCAGCTGGTTCATGAGGAAAAAAATTCCCAAATTTCGTGGAAAACTTGGGAAATTTCGTGGAAACTTGGGACTTTTTCCTGTAAATTTTGTAGCTTTCCCAAATTTTTAATTTTTTTGTTTATTTCATGTTTCCACAAATACTCCCTCCATCAGGACTTCCCTATCCAAAGAGCGTATTCCCTCAGGCTGGTTATCTTAAGCATGTTGATGACCAGACTCATAAAGTTATAGTTGTCGATTACCTTGACAACCATAGGCATAAAATGTCATGGGATGTCTATGTTCGTTGGTTGGAGGAAAGGATGTTACAGGTATAGTACTACTCAGCTCACAGGATGAATCCACTCTTGGCACTCCTCTTAGCACTAAGTTGTATTTTCCTTTTATTGTCAACTATTTTGAAGTTAGAAATTATATATTGAATGTTATGTGCTTAAGTAGTTAAGTTTATAATGTACTTTTCGGACAACTCTACATTGATGTTCTGTACATTGAATGACATATCTACATTGATTTTTTTAGCAAAATACAACCAATGTGTTCTTTATACTCTAATTAGCTTAAATACAGAATCCCACCCCAAAATACTCTCTAAAACCTATTGAAACTTGTACGGAAAAGTCCTCGGTTTCCTCGAAATGTCCCAAGTTTCCACTTAAGTTTCCCATTTTCACCCGGTCGAAACTTGAGTTTCCCTCAAATTTTTTACCATGATCGCCTCCATTTGGAGCCGCTCTAGACGTTCTTTTAGTGTCTCCAGAGACCAATTATGGCTTTTGAGATCCTTTCCCAACACATACTTTCTGTGATTCGGTTGGCAAGTCAGTATTTGCTGCTACAATCTCCAACTTACGGTGGGAACGAAACATTAGGAGATGGACTTCTAACTCAAAATCTCTAGACTTGATTTGGAAAGCCATTTGCTATGATGTCTCAATTAAGCTTCAAACACTTCCCCATCCCCTCCCCATTTCTGGATACCCCAAGAAACAGGGTGATTGTTGTTACCTATCTAGGCTCTCTCTTTTCACCGCCAAGTCAACTATAGCCCCACCACCCCACCCCCTTTTTCCCCTCTACTTGTATTGTTGTACATTCCTGCTTTCTCCTCCTTTTGGGGTTTTGGAAATGTAAAAGAGGAACTTTGTTCTATCTATAAGAGACCATACTTTGGGACAGTCCTCTCACTACTTTGCCTCCCCTCCTCCACTTTCTTCCTCTTCTCATAATATCTCTATCATCACTAAAGTTCCTCTCTCTACTTCCAATGCAACCCACTATCTCTCCCCTACAGGCACCAACCGATCAAACAATTGTCTACTGCATTTCCTGGTAGTCTGCTCTCCATCTTATTCACACATCATCCTTCGTTTTACAATACCTCACATCTATCACACATAAACATATCGAATCACCCCCTTAACCCACAAAGACATCTTCACCGTGCATTACTTGAACCAAGCAATAGTGAGAGGGTCAAAAAATAATGCCTCCCATGAATGGTTAGGGCATGCACAACCGAGGAGTAGAGATGAGAGGGGTATGCACCAAAAAGGGAAAGGGGGGAGGAGATGAAGAGAAGGTGGGGATCCGGGTACAAGCAATAGACAGGTCATAGTACTAAAGGGAAAGAGGCATACCATTTGCAATGGGGAGAGAGAAAGAGAGAGAGGTGGGAGTTGTAATGGAGATAATTGGGTTGCAACAGACCAAGCAACTAAGATGTAGAAGAGATCTAACAACCTATAAGATGCCAGTGTTTAAGATTTTATGTATTCACCAAGCCATAGATCCCTCTCCTTATATAAACCCCTCTTTCCAAATGTAACTTCATCTCAACATTTCATAATGTAGTCCTAGATTGAGAGGAGATCAATAGTAGCAGTTTCCAACTCAAATCTGGCTGCAAAGAAAATGGTTATGAAAACTTAGTTTAACATGCTGGGAACTGAATCAAAGTCTCTCTTTAGGTTTTTGGTTGGTCATACTCATATCAACCAACATTAATGGGGTATGTTCAGAACAGGATACGACAAGGTTGTTTCAAATTTGATACAAATTGGATGGTTAAAAGTTAATTTCTGAAAAGTTAAGGTTTTAGGGACATTTATTGGGGTAAAACAATGATCTATTGTAAGGCTAGGTGTATGTGATGCCAATCTTGGAGGGTTCTAACGGTCAGATTGGGCAGAATTTACGTCAAGAATTAGGGTTTAAAGGGGCTGGGTCTAGAGTTTTATAATCTGAGGTGGCTGGGTAGAGGATCCAATTCGGATCTAATGGAAGGGAAGTGGCAATCTAAAGATGGAGGTGATCTAATGGTTAAATATAGCTGGGCAGAATTATCCCAAAAAGACCCAACTTGTATCTTCTAGAAAATTCTATGGACACATTGAGACCTTCAATAGTGGCGGCTTGTGGACATCTGAAAATTGATGGAGATCCTTGGTGAAGTAATTTTCATCCTAGTTGAAAGGTACTGATGCAGATCCACTCCCAATTTTGGACTATTTTCCTCAGAATAGGCCTATGATTAGGTTGCACAGGTTAGGGCCTTTGATCCCATGGGTTTATGCCGCAATTGACCTCCTTTATGGGCCTAGAATAGGGCAAAAGGGCTATGCACAGGGGCCACAAAGGCTATCAATCTCCTCATAGATTGTTTATCACAATGGATGTGGTTTTTCCCAACAAGTTCCTTCTTATACTTCTGAATCACCTCTTCAGGGAAGCGAGATTTTAAGTGATGTGGTGTTTCCTAGTTGCTCCTTGTTGGATGGCAATTTGGGAAACAGAAAAATAGACTCGGGCTAAATCTCGAACTGAGGTTTTCTAGTTTTAGAGTCCATATTGGCTCTTTCTTCTCTGTTTTGAGTTCGATTGTAACTACTACTCCTATGCTATAAATATAGAGTTTTCACTGGAGTTACTCACTTGATTCAGACTCCTCTCATTCTCAATCTTCTTCTTCTTCCTTTATCTGATTTCTGCAGTTCTTTCCTTTGTCTTCTTTATCTCAATCTCTCTTTCTTTACACTTTCAAACTATAATTTACACTCCTTTGGATGTACCATCAGAAATGATCTTGAAGGATGACACAATTAAAAAAGGCATAACTAGACAAGAACAACATCCATGGTTGAAGCCTCGAAGGAGCATAGAGCCTAGGAACCTCATATTACCAGAAGATAAAGAGCCCACATTCAGGGGAAGCAACCTCACATTCCAATAAAAATCTCCTATTAAAGCAAGTTTTCAAGCCCACAATCTCTCTAACCAATTGGACTTACCGGATTAGAGACCCATACCAGGTAAGTTCATTCCTACTAATAGTTTTACAGCTACCATAGTTCAAAAACTCGATGAAATTTCAGATATCTCAAGTATTTCAATGTGGCCAAAACAAAATGCCACTTTGAAATTTTAAAAAATAAAAATAAAAAAATACAATATTGCTATCGGAATTTCAGTTTTCAATTCAAAATCTCAACAGATTCAGATGTTTCAGGCGAAATCTTGAAGATTTTGGTAATTGAGAGTGAGTCCTATTCAAAGGGATGTGCTGATTCATCTCTTCTGGGCGACATCTACCAAACCCACCAGCCATACACATGCTACCTATGGTATTGAATGAGTCACACCACAATAAATATGTGTTTCTTCAAGGTTTGGTAATTCATATCCTAGAATAGGTTACTTTTAGTATGTTGGCAATGCAACATACATGTATATTGTGGAGGACTATGCTCATTTCTTCTTGCAATCTATGACATGGCATGCATATGTCCTACCATTACAGAAAAATGCATGTTGCCTACATCAGACTTATAGGGGTGTATCAATCTAAGACAACAAAGTAGTTTATTAAGCCTAAAATAGGTTTCATATGGAGCTACAGGCCTTATTTTGGCCTAAAACCACCAAAACTTGGTAGATAAATACCATAACTCAGTGAAATTAGATATTTCAGATTTTGCAGTTTTTGACCAACACACGAAAGGAAACACAAGATTTTAAACCTTGCTTGCTATTTGTCTATTATGACAAATATCACCATCTTGATCACTTATGTGGATGATATTAGCATCACATGGAGCAGTACTGAAAAAATCTCTTCGCTGGAGACTTTTGTGCGAACAGAGTTTGAGATAAGAGAGATGGGAACATTAAGGTATTTTCTGGGTATACAATTGGCCTACTCTGCACAAACGAACACTCTGTCAAAGGAAATACACTACTGACCTAGTGACAGGGACAGGTATGCTTGGGTCTAAGCCTGCTGAAGCTCTGGCTGAGCCTAATTCTCTACAAAGTAAAAATAGTAAACCTAATGAAGGAAGCTACCATAGGTTAGTCTGAAGACTGATATCTGTCACATACTAGACCAAACAAATCTTTATAGAATCTGAAGACACTGGAAGGCAGCTTTAAGGAAAAGAATTTTGATCTCTCCTCATAAATATCCGCACATTGAATCCTATATAAATCCAGAGTGGCTGGTTGTCCAGATGATCACAGATCTTCTTTAGGATATAGCAATTATGTTGGTTGTAACCTTGTCACGTGGAGAAGGGTAAAAGCAAACAGTTGTACCAAGGTCAAGAGCTAAAGCACGATCATGGCCCACGGAATGTGTGAGTTACCATAGCTAAAAGGGCTAGTAAGATCTTTGTGTCAATGTAGACCTATGCACCTATAATCTGATAGTAGATCTGCAACCAGTTGCCCACAATCCAGTTAAGCATAATAGAACCAAATATGTGGAGACTGATCAGCATTTTATCGGAAAAAAAATTTTAACAGAGGTCTCATTTGTATGTCACATGTTCCTTCTGATAGTTAGTAAGTTGATGTAGAGTTTTATTTCTATCGTTAGCAAGTATGGTCAACATTTACACACCAACTTGAAAAGTGTTGATGTATGGGTGCAAGGGGATATTTGTCCATAGAGTTTTATTTATGTTGCCCTAAGAGTATCTGTAACTATTACTCTTCTTGTCAAACTAAAAATAAAGATGAGCTGTAACATCAACATAAGTTCAATTTCCCAATTATTGTTCAGTGACTTAAAAGCATCAACCCACCAACAAAGCCTTCACTAACCCAATTTATGTCAAGAATATATATTTTCTTTATAAAAATAATAGTGCCATACGAAACTATGTGGAACCAGGGTAGCGCACTGAAAAGAGCACAACTGTAATAAGAAAACAGCAACCAAAGAAAGATAATGAGCACACACATAGCCTGAAAGCAATAAGAGATCATAAAAAGTGAAGGAGCTGACCTTTTCCAACCCACGTAGAAGGTTCGTGCATGTCAATTCTAGAAGCTTTGTTGTAGTATTGTGTTGCTAAAATAAAATGATCCTCCTTTTCTCTTTGTTTTGTTTCAATTTTACCAAGATAACTGTAATAGGCGCCTAAGGCATTTAGAATGGCAATCCGCTCATATCTTACGTCAGCATAATAGTCATCAATTTCTACAACAAAGAAATGCCAGAACCAAACATCAGAAAAAAAAAAATTTGCAGAACCAAAACCAAGGACCAAGAACATAACTGTGTGGACCAGGACCCTACAGAAACCAGTGTCTTCCTTTAAAATGAAAATATTTGAAGAAAAGAGCTGCAAATAGAATGAAGAGTACCAGGACTAGACCCTTCTTCCAAAATTTGTTTGAATTGTTCAGTTTTGCCCTGTTTGAAGTACTCCCTCTGCATATCCCAAAAATGAAAGCAAATTATAGCAATTTTATACAGGTATGAGGGCAGAACTTGACAACAACCAGCAACCAATGTGAGGTACAGAAAATAACAAAAGTATCGCTATGCTCACTAAATGAAATGATGGAAATACAAAATCTAGAGATGTATACCCATTGAAACGTTAGCAAGTGTTAGTAGGAAACATCAAAATTCAAATATTAGTTTTTAAGACTATTAGTCAAGGATGAAAGAATACGTATTAGGCATTGTATCCGACATGATTTCAATAGACATATCATATCACATCAGAAAGACAATACATGCATGAAAATACATAAATGTACTCAAGGTACATAAAAATGCAGTTTTGGTGTGCAAAAAACCTAATTATGCAGGGATAATTACTATTGCCCCCTTGCACTTGGTTTTATTACTAATCAAACCTCATTCTTTATGAAATTACTATTGCCCCCCTCACTTCTAACAGTGTTAAGAGGCTGTTAACATTGAATATGTAATGTCTATTTTTCCCTTAATTAAAACTAAGAACTCAAAAAGACGACATTATCCTCATTTATAGAAACCATATTGAATGCCAATTATATCCATATAATTTTATATTTTAGAATCAATTTTGGATTTGAAAGAGTACCAGTCGTCTCCATTTAAAATGTGATGAAGACCCAGATCAAGAAAGTTTGTGAATGAATTAGTTATTGAGATCTTGCTTTTTTGTCCCTAACTCCATCAAAATGTGCAGCGTAGTGAAGATAAACTGTTTCGTAGTATAAATTTAAGTTCAAATAGCAAGAGTACTGATTTGGGAGAAAAGACGAATCTTTGTGTGTGTGTGTTGTAATTCTTGGAATTTACACAAAGAACAAAACAACATTGATCTTTGCTACAACATGATATTTGTTAATGACGGACTTACTGTTACACTAAAAAATATAAATCACATGGATTTTCAAGTAAGGTTCATCTTCAATGGAAGTATTGTCCTAAAATTATTTTTCTTTTGTTTTCTTCCAAAAATTTAATTCAAGGATTGGTGGGACCACACACTTATGGTTGTTCCAACTCTCAAGTCAACTTAAATTTTTCACAATCACAATGATGGAAATTTTACAAACAAATTAACATATAAGACGTTAGTTGATAGGAAATTTGGTAACATGCACCATGGTTAGCATATATTAGGTGATTTTTAATTTCCAACTTGGAATTAAATTTGATCTTCCTTTATTTTGAGTTTTATTCAATCACATCTTTCTTTATTCGGTGGTTTCATTTTAGGGAAGAAAAATCACATTCTTCCTTTATTCAGTGGTTTCATTTTAGAGAAGAAACTGAATTTAAGGTTAATTTTTTTTGCTAATTAAGTAGTATCATAACCTAACAAAAGGGTAAATAAGTAAAAAAATAACTCCAAGGTTATTTTTGAAATTTTGAGAAAATATATAGAAGCCACGTCGTCAGTAAACAAACGGAGCTTAACGGTAGGGGGCATTGGTAATTGTAGACAAAGTTAAAGGTTGGATTAGTAATTTTAAAAAGTACAGGGTATAAAGTAGTAATAAAATCAAAGTCCAGGGGGGGCAATAGTAATTATCCCTATTATGTAATATGCAAATATATATAGTGAGACTATTTAGCACCGATTTAAGAATAAGTATCAAGTATTCCATCGGAGGTGTGACTTAAGAGACATATCATATTGCATCAAAGAGACAGCAGACATGCATGAAAAATAGTCAATAAATGCATAGGTGTACTTGTGAATTGTGATACATAAAAAATACGGTTTTCAAGCATAAAAAACATTATTATGTAATATGTGCATGTGTGTGCATATATAGTTATGCATAACCCATAAATACAAACAAAAAGAACAAAAAAACTGCTTTGAGCACTGTAAGTGCTCCAGACTAGTTCAATTGGTGAAGATTAGCATCATTTCCCATTTTACAAGGTTTTCTCCAACTCATTTCAAAGGAGAAAACAAGCTTCAAAGGCCTCTACCAGCTCTAAGTTTAGTATCTCTCTCACACTACCAAGTTTAAAGTAGGCGTGACAATAACTTTAAAGGAAAATCCAGCTGAACCTCCCCCTCCCTCCTCTAGAGTGTCTTGCTCAGTTCCTTAATACAACCATTAGTTATTGTTAGTAGCTCTAGATAACCTTAGAATCCACAAATCATCTCTAAACATCAACTGGAACCATGGAACCAATTTATTTATCACCACTATTTGATAAATCAAAAGAACGCCCATCTTAAAGCTATTTCAACTATCTGCTAGAGGAAGGATCCACAAGATGGTAGCTACCTTAACAGTTTAAATATGGAGAAAAGATGCATTTGTTGGTTCACGTGATATGTGTTATGTAAACGATGGGCAAGAAGATACACTACTGCAGAAGACAAGCATAGTAGCAATAAAGCAAGAGAAACCCATTGGGCGTAGAATTAGTGACTGAATAACAAAAGCAGAATTAACTGCACGTTTTGTGTCCAGGGGATTGTCTTCCTTACTACTAGCCTGTATTGAGAACTCTGCATTATACTTAAAAACCAATTATGGCATAAGTAATGTGTTATTACTCCACCCGAAATCCATCAGCTGATCTTAGGAGAATTGAGAAAGATGACCAAACTCCATAGTTAGAAAAACTGAAGCTGCCTCACCGTGCATCAAACTTAATTGGCATCTACTAGCTAATACCACCCCTACTTCCTACGCTTTTTCTCATCAATAACAATTACAGGTTCCATGTTTTGAATTCAGAATTCCCGGAGACAAACATTGTCAGTTCAACGAAAATCATGTCCAACCTGCGACCAAGTAGTTAAATAAAAACCATTGTACTTCACATGTCATATATACAACAATTTCCGCACAATCATACTTCTCAAAGAAAAAAATTAAAAAACTTTGTTGTAACCAATATAGGAACTTAGAAGCACACAAAAGTAAGAAAGAAAGAGTCAGAGCTAGACCGCAATAATGAGCCAGAGGTCGAGGGGAGCTTGTTCGGCCTTGAGGATGTCCAGAATATCGGAAGCGTCCCTAGGTAGTTGGTCGAGAGTAACCCTAACCTCCTCTTCAGAGTTTTGCACGGGAATGTAAACGCACGCCATTGATTCAGGAAACTATAATACCAGTAGTTCAGGTAAGATATATCTACAAGACAAATAAAAACCCTAGCTTTTCCCTCTCTCTTCCGCTAGCAAGTGTAAGCACCAGTAGATGCTTCATGGAAAAGCCAACTGCAATAATAAAAAATAAAAATAAGAAAGGGAGAACATGCAAACCAAGTAGTGTTTTCCGGCAACCAAGTCAATTGTCAGTCGTCACCGTCCAACCCTCAAGATCGGAATTGAGGTTGGGGGCCGGGAGGGGGGTGGCAAGAAAGTCAGGAAAGAGGGAAGTCGTTAAACCCGTATCAGAGACACTGGGAAGTCGGCTGAACCAGACGATTTTCTTTTCTTTTTTTTTTTTTTGTTAGAAGATTGAATTATATTTTTAAGAAAGGTAAATAACTAAATATCACCTCTCTTTTTTTCTTTTTCTTTTTACATAAATTTGCTGGAGCATGGTACTCAAACAAAGGAGTCCGGATCAGCTCCCCCGACGGGGAGCACAAAGTGTTCCCACTGTTTTGTGTGGTCGGGAACCTGTCGGGGAGCACTCTATGCTACCCCGACAGGGTGAGGATCCGGATTCCCAAACATAGCGTAGTTGTGTTGTATTCTCGCTTCAACCACTATACTAGACTAAATATTACTAATCAGCCAAGGTTTAGAGGATTTAGGCAAGTAGGTTAAAAGTTCAGAATCGTTGCTACATATTTCCTTGATCTCAATATTCATCGTTTTAGATTTGTCTAAACCCTCCTGGATTGCTACCAAAACTGCCTCCACCACATCTACATTATCAATATTTCTATACCTGCAATATTGTATGTGACCGCTACTATATATCTCCATGCTCCAACCTGCGCTACCTATCCATTCGTTAGATAACCTTGCACAAAGTAACATCGGATGATAAGTATCATGCATTAAAAAAATGGGTCTAAGTCGATTAAAAGTTGCAGGTGCATGAGGTTTTCGCTGTAGAGCTGTAGGTTCAATGATTGGTGCTGAGATTTATAAATCTAAAATCCATTTTGAGATTTGCCCTAAAACATTTATAGGATTTGGTTGAGTTTTTTGAAAATTGTAAGATTTATTTCTTTCCATATAAAGTAACAAGTAATTGTCAATACAAAAAGAAACCAAGTATTTGATTGCCTATCAATTTGGTTGATGGAATGAAATGCTTGACAAAGATGTAGTATAGATTGTGTTGTGGATATGTAGCCAGAGAATCCCCTCGGGAGGAAACACAAGCCCACTCAGGTAGGTGAATATCACCCCCTCGGGAATGTGTGTATCACCCCCTCAAGAGGACTTGAAGATCCCCTCAAGAAGACTTGAAGAGCCCCCTTGGGACAAAACACACACCCACTCGGGTAAGTGTGTATCACCCCCTCGGGAAGACTTGAAGAGCCCCCTCAGGATGAAACACACACCCACTCGCATGATATGGTTGTTGAATTGACTTCAATGAGTTTTGTTAAAGTCGTTCATCTATATGTATGTTTTTTAAATTATTTTACAGGTTATGAGGACCCCATTCAAATGGAGGATCCGTAGCCGGGAGATTATCATGAATGAACGATTGGAGAGGAAGTGGATGCGCACGGAGGTTCATGCCCATGCCAAGACTATTCTTATGGAGCTGGACTCTAGTAGGAATTTAGTAGGGCTTTGGGAATTGATAGTGTCATGAAATACACTATTTTACATTTATACCCTTATATCCTTCGAGAAAGGATAAGACATTTTCTATCAAAACACTTAATTATTTCCACTACAAAACTCTTATTTTCTTTCAAACTCTAATATTCTTTTGATAACATTAGTTAACTTTTAACTTTAGTTAATGGATGACTATAAACATTAACATTTCAGATTTTATAACTTAGTATTTAAACTTGATTTATTCTTGTCATTGGATTACGTTATATCATATGTTTGTGTGAGTTTGTCGCTGAACCTTGGTCATGTAGTGTATCACCCCCACGAGTATTTAGGTGTGACCGGACCTAGTTGGCTAGAGTGTGACAGAGAATCTCCTCCCCACTTCTTTCCCCTCCGCCACCCAACTCTGCCCATCTCAACCTATATCCAAGCCTTGGTCCTCTCTCTTTGCCCCTCCCATTCAACCCTCTTAAGCTAGCCTTCCCCTGATTCCCCTCTCTTCAGAGGATGGTCAAACCTTTGTTTTTTGCCCAAGCTAAGTATTAGACAAGGAAGCCTCTCTATGGAGCTACTATATCATTAGCCATTTCCTAGGCTCTTGGCCCCCTCTTTTCATATTGTCGAGTCTTCTATATTCAAGCAATGGAAGGTTGTTTGGGACTCGAAACCTTCTTGTTTGACCATATATAGTTTATTCCTCTTCAAATTTTCAGCTGAAGCATACAAGACTGAGGTCCTCTAAGGAGGGCTTTAGGTAGTGAGGAAGAAACCCATCTTTCTTTGGTAGTGGCATCGTGAGTTGTAGCTTGTTTGCAAAATAAAAGTAACCACAAACACACAATATCATGTAGCTGACGAGTCGATCTTAGGGAGATATACCACTGTAAAATGTATAATGAATATTATTGTATTTATTAGGGATAATTACTATTGGCCCCCTGTACTTTGATTTTATTACTACTGTATCCCCTGTACTTTTCAAAATTACTAATCCAACCTTCAACTCTGTCTATAATTACTATTGCCCCCTACTGTTAAGTTCTGTTAGTTAACTGATGATGTGGTATTTTTATATTTTCTCAAAAACCCCAAAATACCCTTATACTTATCTTTCTACTTATTTACCCTTTTGTCAAGTTACGTAGTACCCTTAATTAACCTGTGGAAAAAAAAATAACTATAATTCGTTTTATTCTCAAAAATAGAAAGAAAAAAAAACCCCATAAAATAAAGAAATAATGATTGAATAAAACTCAAATAGAAACCGAAGAGGAAGAAAAATCGAATTCAACTCAAATTGGAAACTTAATATCACCTAAAATTTTATCAAAATAAATGAAATTTAGTGAAGTGGGAAACTAAATTGGATTTGGATTTTGCTCATTTATTTAATTCAAAATAGATGAAATTTCGTGAGGTGGGAAACCAAATTGGATTTGGATTTTGCCCATTTCATTAATTCAAAATAAATGAAGTTTAGGGTAAAATTGACATTTAATCTGATTTTATAAATGGGGTAGAATCGTCTTTTGATTTCTTAATTTTAATGTAGGGCAAATTAAACATTACATATTCAAACTTAACGGCAACTTAACACCGTTATAAGGAAGGGGGGCAACAATAATTTTGTAAAGAACATGGTTTTATTAGTAATAAAATCAAACTACAAGGTGCAACAATAATTATCCCTATTTATTATGATCCATATTTTCAACTTTTCCACCAATACTTTCATTTTCTCTTTCTTGTTTCCCCACCTCACTACCTTTCTATCTTTCCCACCCCTATCTTTTTTTTTTTTTTTTTTTTTTTTTTTTTTTTGGAGAAAAGGAGACTTTATATTAATAGAAATAAATAAAATACAAACAATAATACAGGATTAGGTTCTAAAGAACCTACGACCCTGTCGCTCTTCTACAACATATTGAGAGAGCTGAGCAGGCAAAGAGAGAGGATCCAACAAAATTTCTTGGTCCGACGTTGCCAATCCGGCTAAAAAATCCGCGCACCTATTAGTCTCCCTAACACCATGCACCAAAATATACTCCTGAAACAAGGATCTCAAGTGAAGAATATCCTCAATAATGTGTAGTATCCCCCAATGTGGGCGATAAGTACCCAGTAAAGTCCTAATTGCCACTTCAGAATCTGAATGCACCAAAACCTTATTGCAGCCGTATTGTTGCGCAAATTGCAAGCCACACCGAATTGCAAGCATCTCAGCATGAAAAACACCCACATTAGCACAACCACCAGAACAAGCAAAAATAACATCACCTCTACAATTTCGAGCCATAGCACCATACCCTCCAATATGTCCCCGGAGAGAACCATCACAGTTGATCAGGATCCAACCCCATGGCGGCGGTAACCAATAATGAACAGAACTCTTAACCTGAGCAAAAGAAACCGAAATACCCCAACTAGAGAAGAATTGTCTTTGTCTCGGGCAATCCTCCACCACTAGCTTTGCAAATTGAAACCGTAATCGGGTCATCTTAGCCACTAAGTAAAAGATGTCAAGGTCACTCCGAGAGCCCTTCTGAAAGGTACGATTATTCCTTTCCTGCCACAAAAAGTAAATCATGGTAACAAAGCTGAATCGTCTCACATCATTCAAGCTATCGGATCCCCTGAAATGCTCAATGCACCATTGCAAGGCATCTGCCCACGAGAGAGGACCTGGATCCTTGAGCCCATGAAGGATCATGAGACGGCTCCAAACACCAAAAGAGAAACGATCGGTCACTTCTCCTTCTTTTCCTTTCTTTTTCTATTATCCAATATCCATCATATTACCGGTGGATCTCACCCTTTTATCTTTCCCATCCTTTTTTTTTTCTTTATTGTAAACAAACGATCTCTAACCCTTTGATTTTTCTCTTTTATTTTATTATTATTCATCTTTTAACAAAAAAAACTGTAGTGTTGATAGCAATCAAACAATGTCGAATGCAAAAATCTGCAACTGCCAACAGATTTAGTCTCTCTCACATACACACCCTACCCTTTGCAATTGTTTTATCGTGAGAACTCATAGTTCATAAGTTCAGGTATGGATACGCATGGCAATTAATCAGTCTACATGGCAAGTAATATTTTGCAATAACTCGATCCAATAAGTTGTGTACGACAATTGTATTTTACATGGTTAATACGCGTTTTAATACAATTGATTTTTATAAGTGCGAGAGCAAAAATATGGGGGATGATATGAGTCTGGATCATCTCCCCTAATGAATAGCACTTTGTGCTCTACGGACACTTCTCAGCCATAAAATTGGGTGGGGCCCACAGGTAAAAATATATTTAAAAGGAGCGAAACTCATAGTAGTACCCATAGTCCCCTGTATTTTGTGTCCGAAAAGCGTTTGGAGAGCATTAAGTGCTCCCCATAGTGCTCCCCATCAGGGTCACAGATCCAAACTGCGGTGAGATGGGGTTTTAGTCTACGTAAAAATCAAGAGCAAACTAATTTTTGCAATTAAATTCAAAGTTTTCATGCCTACATAACCAAAAGCCTTTTAACCCAAAAAAATAAGTTTGAGACCCATTTTTATTCTTTAGATCTTTACATCTAAATAAATAAGACAAATATATAAAAAATATCTGTCCTGTAACTCATTAAATCCACAAAACAATGTTTAAAACATAAAAAAATCATTTGTGCATGATATATTATGTTTGTTTAATTTTTATTGTCAAACAATTCCAATATGTCCTTGTACTCTGATGTTATTTGATGCAATGTGTGCATGTCCTCTTTTTTTCTTTTTTTTTTGCAATAATCTATGATAACTTTCCTTACCCTTTATATATTCTCATATAAAAATATATTTGTTTCTATGATCAAAGGTTCTAAAATAAGTATACATCCCTTCTATTTGCCCTAAACCATGAATTTTGTATTATTTTAGTGACCACTGCACCCAATTGCAACTTGCAATGCCTATTGGCCCTACATTTTAATGATGCAACCATTACTCTTAGGCCATCCTCAATATTATGAATATATTTAAAGCATCAAAATTTGTTTTGCATGGTTTTTTCAATTCCTTGTTGCTTTTCACATTATGACATTTTATGGAAAATGAACTAAATAACTTACAAATATATTAAATCAACCAATAAAGGTGACGGTTGATTATGGCAAGTTGTGAGTATTTTGATTTGCGAATGAAGAAGCATGAAGAGAAAAAGGAACACAATAGGAATGAGGGTTTTGTGAACACATATAAGGATTAAGGTTTTTTATGGTTTTTTATTTATTAAATAAAACATAAAACCAATTAGTATGCCATTTAATACACTAATTAGTAAGAAAATAGCTATGGGTAGGTTTCCAAGTCGGGGTATGACATTAAGTGTGTGATGTCCCGCTTCTTTTATATTATTATTTTATCATTGAGTTGGAATGTTTCAATTCTCAAGATTACTAAAAGATCATGGTGGTTGGACCACGTGTCAAGATGGTTTAACCAAATAGTTCGAGCGTAATTAAATGATAGCTTAAATAGAATAGAATTTGATTCCAATTAGTATTTTGGTCGAGATTTGACATCACTTATGGGTCTCACAATAATACACCCCCTCTTCCTCCCACACTGACGTGGATATCAAAAGTGGGTGATATGTCATGCATATACATCATAGGTATTTGTTAAAGTAATATGGTGAAGAAAGAGAAGTGAAAAGATAGAACTATGTGGATGCGGTTCTGCATAAATAAAGAGACTATAGAGAGAAGAGAGGTGAGAGAAAGTGAAGAAAAAGAGTAGAGAGAGAGAAGAGAGAAATTAAGAGGAGAAAGAGGGAGTTGAAAGAGACGGGAAGAGAGAGAGAGCTAAAGGGACAAGAGGAGAGAGAAGAGAGAGAAGAGAGATAACGCAAACAGAAAAAGACAAAGAGGAGAGGAAAGAGAAAGTAAAGAGAGAGAAAGAGAGGGAAAGCCTGTTTGGTTTCTGCGTACTCGGAATAGCCGATAATCATCTTAAATACAGGAGAAAGGGCAGGCTTTCACTAAGTCAAGATCAATAAATGTATATGGAATACGAACAGATAAGTGATATTGACCAACCGGTGTATGTTATAAGTGTGTGATTCCACTTAATAGACAAGTAGCATTCACATGTTAATACAAAATTTATCTTATTTATTCACTGATGCAATCTATAGAAAGTACATGATATATTGTTTTGTGAATAAAATAAAAATGCATGGAATTGAATGACAGCTTAAGAACTTGATTGGAGTGTTTGAATTGAAATGATAATAATATGCTTGAAGTGTTAAATTATGAATTTGAAATGATGCATATGATTGTTAAATTTAGAATTATCATGTTCTCTTATTTAAATGATTGGATTGTATGAATTGTTTTAAGTTTTATTCATATAAGACTAAGTGATGATTAAAATGCAAGAGGTACATTGAAATAAATAGGGTATAGTAATGCAATACTAAAATTGAATATAAGAAAAATAAAGAAAATTGAGGAAATAGTAAGAATAAATAAATAAATGAAATGTTAATGGCTTCTGTAAGTCCTGGTACTTAGTGTGCCCAAATAATATGGTATGAAGCAAGACTGAAAAGTGAAAAGAAAATGGATGAAATAATAAGAATAAATAAATAAATAAAATATTAATGGCTTCTGTAAGTCCTGGTACTTAGTGTACCTAAATGGAAGGACATGTAGCAAGACTGAAAAGTGGAAAGATAGACTAGATAGATGATGACCTCCTATGGAGAACACCTAACCTTGTACCAAAAGGCTGAAAAGAGAATCTCTTAATGAGAACCTCTAAGACTGAGACTGAGACTGATGCAACTTGTGTGGTTTAAACTGAAGGTGTCTTTTATACAGATAGTGCTTAGGCTAGGTGTAAATAAAAAAAAAAAAGAAAAAGAAAAAAGAAAATTGGAATGCATAATGCTATATAACTTTGATGTGATAATCGATGCATAATGAATTGTCTGACTTACTTACATGGTTGTTTATATTATTTATTGGGCCGCGAAGCTCGCTATTGTAAATGTTGACAAGTCCCCAAATATATGACAAGGACAAGGGTGTTGCCACCCAATAACGCCTTTAAAGTAGAAAATGAAAAGTCTTTTTATTTTTGTTACAACTAATGTTTTCTTAAATGGATTTGTGAATGTATATATTTATTTTGAGGCTGTATGTACTTAACTAGATATTGTTGAAAACTCAAATATAAACATAACAAGGACTATATACATATATTTACAAGTCAAACTGTCAAATAGGTTATCAGTTTTCGTCATTGAAAACACTTAGTTTAGTATTGTTTTTAGTGGGCTATAAACAAATTCAAATTGAGAGGAACAGTCATGTGCCCTGGTTGAATGTCTATAATGTGGACTCCATCAAGCCTTGAAAACTGCAGTCGTGACAAAGCGTATGCTTAATATACAAGAAAATTTTTTTTTTTTAATTATACGCTCAGAGGCGCATATTAATATAGCAATTAATACGCAAATTTAGTAACTGCGGTGAGAACTGATTTTTACAATTTTTCCACAATTTTTCCACCCCATTTCTTGTAAAAATCCTACATTTTTATGTGTGACTGTATAAAATGAAAAAATGAAATACAAATATTATCTTATTTATCATGATACCTACATTTTCGATTTTTCTATAAAATCCTTTCATTTTCCCTATTGCTCTTCTACGAACTGTAGGTCTCACATTTTTTTATCTTTTCCATTCTTCTTTTTATGAGAATGTGGTGGCTGAATAGCAGTGCACGTTGCTCAGTTGAACGCTCATAGAAATACTGCAGTCAAATTTAGTAAGATTAAATTTGGATCATCATCATCAATGGTTCAAATATAATTTAATAAATTTAATGGTAGGATTTACTTGGCCGGTTCAGCTACATTTATGCCTTTTCTTTCTATTACAAAACAAATGGTATGGTACCTTTCGTTTTTATGTCTTCCCTATTTATTTGACAAAAAAAATATCTGTGATGTGGATAACAATAAAAAATGCCCACTGCAGAATGTGCAACAGCCATTAGATTAGTCTCTCTCACGTACACACCCTGCACCCTGCAATCGTTTCCTTGTGAGAACTGATTTTTTGCAGGACATCTTGATGAGCCTCTGTTCCATTCATCAACGCTTGATACAGAAAGGTCTCAATCCAAGCGGTTCTTGAAGAAGGATCTAAAGAGATGTCAAGCTGGTGGGACCACGTCCACATTGTAACCCTTTTTCTGTATATAGGTCGGCCAAGCGAATTTTGAAACGGTGGCGAACTGTTCGGTGTCTTATAGTCTTGTTTGCTCATCTCTCTATTAAATATTTTGACTTGAAAATTTTTCCTTCTCAGTTCTTTTCCAAGCCTGCAACAGCTGAGGTGGGCGGAACAAATTTCGAGGCAACATTAGAAGAAGGTTGAGAAAAATGAAACTAGAGAATCCAAATTTACATAACTTTTCCGGTTAGCGAAAAGTTTATTTTAAAAAATGGAAAAAACTAGATTTCGTGATAATTGATAATGGGTTTCATGGGTTTTTCGATTTCTGTTCTCTAACCTACTAGATAAAACAGATTGGGCTTTGAAGTTTGAGCTCACAAAACGAACAAGAGAGAGACTTTGTGTTTATTAGTAGAAAAATGAGTAACTGGTTGGGGTTTTCTCTGACTCCACACCTGAGTATCGACGAAGGTTTTGGTGGAGATGGAGAGGGAGGTTACTCTTCACACATGTCGGTCATGCCCTTGCGTTCTGATGGTTCTCTTTGTGTTTTGGATGCTTTCAGGCGTTCTAATGGTGGAGGTACCATGAAGCGCTGCAACTATAATCTATTAGCACTTATCATTTCTATTTCTCTCTTTCATGGGTTTAACCTTTACTGTTTCTTTCACTTTTTTTACTCTCTTTTAAATTTTTTTCTTTGTTTTTCATTTTTCTGCTTGTGCATGTTTCATATCTGCAAAAGGAAGTGTTCTTCATTTTTATGTCATTTTTCTTGTCATTTATGGTTTGAGATAACAAAATAAACCTGTTATTTGATATGGGTTTTTATCATAGATTGGAGATTCGAGAGCAGCATGGGTACTGCAACTAATCCTGATAGAGAAGGACCTAAACTTGAAGATTTCTTGGGCGGTTACTCTAACCCATCTCAAGAAAACCACAATGTCTATTTCCCAAGCGAGCAAGAACCTATTCATCAAAGTGATGAGACTCCCGAGAATGGTTGTGGGATCAATATGAATGTACCTCCAAGCTTCAACACTAATGGTGAAGGAGAAAATTTTCCAAACCCATCACCATTAATCCAATCTTACCATTATAACGATGACACCCACGCTTTGATCCCCTCTGTTCCTCTCCATGTTCCTCTCGAGAATGGAACTTCAATTTCTGGGTTCAAGTCATGGTTGCGTCAAACACCATTCTCAGGTGACAAATCATCCTCTGAAGCAAACAACTCTAATTTTGACTCACTCTCGCTGTCTGTAAGCCATGTCTCTGAGTCTGGAACTGCCATAGCTGCTGCACCTTCTTCGTCCTCAGGCTCTGAGAACCGGAAACGCTCTGTTGCCAAAGCTCTCATCCGAGAACCGGTTCCACGTAAATCAATTGATACATTCGGACAAAGAACTTCTCAGTATCGTGGTGTCACAAGGTTAGCTGCTCTTTCTTTGGAATCATTTTTATTTTGTTTTGGGGTTTGAGATATGTTCTTCCTCTTCATTTGGAGCCATCTTTAAATTATTATTATTATTCTTTTGTGGGTGATACAATAAAATAGGCATAGATGGACTGGGAGATACGAAGCACATCTATGGGATAACAGTTGCAGGAAGGAAGGACAAACAAGGAAAGGAAGACAAGGTGAGAGGAACGAAGAATCTATCTCTAAATCTCCCTTTCTTTCCCTTTCTGCCGTTTTAAATGTCTGAGCTGAAGCATGTTAGTGTTTTCGTGAAGGAATATACTAATAGCTCTGTTTCTTCTTCTTATCTGTTGGGCTTTCTCTGGTGGTTCAATTCATTGCTTCTACATTGGAGCAGTTTACCTTGGTAAGCGGTAGTAAAAGCTTCTATTTCCATTTTCATGTCTTTTCGTTTTGTCAGATTACTTGATCTTTCTCAGGGAGTAAATATTTACTACTTTTAATGTGAAGTTGTAAACTGTAGTTCTGTGAAGAAGAAGAAGAAGAAGAAGAAGATATTGGATGCTGTGCAATGTTTATTTATTCATTTTCTTTTTTTAAAGTTTTATGTAATGTTGATTTGATTAGGTGGGTATGACAAGGAAGAAAAAGCAGCTAGAGCGTATGACTTGGCTGCACTAAAGTACTGGGGTCCTACTACTCATATTAATTTTTCGGTAAGGATTGCCACAAAGGGGTTTCTATGGTGAACCCCACCCATCATTGTCCCTCGTCATTTTCATTCTCAGTGCAAATCTGGAAACTCAACTTTGAGACTTGTTCCAACCAATTTCTTTGTATGGTAACATGTCTATGCAACTTTGTTTTCAATTTCAGTTGAGCACTTATGAGAAAGAGCTTGAAGAAATGAAGAACATGACCAGGCAGGAATTTGTTGCCAGCTTAAGAAGGTCCTTTTCTACTTTTCTTTCTTTGGGAAGAGGACAGTAAGAGTTAAATTGATCTGAATAGTGCTGTAAATGTTGAGAAATTATCTTGTCTCTATAAATACTTTAAAAAAGTTAAATAATTAATGGGGGGAACTGGAAAGGAAGCAATGTAATGGATGTCCATTTTCATCTATTTGTTGTATGTATACAGGAAAAGCAGTGGCTTCTCTAGAGGAGCTTCTATGTACAGAGGGGTGACAAGGTCCTGTCAGAATACCTTTATTGTTGAAGACTCCATTATTTACTGCTTTTCAGTAATTAGACATTTAATCTGTCCATGACTTCTCTGTGTAGGTGACACTCCCTTTAATTTTATTCTTAAGCTTGTGTCTTAACTTTAACAGACATCATCAGCATGGACGGTGGCAAGCAAGAATAGGAAGGGTTGCAGGAAACAAGGACTTGTACCTTGGAACATTCAGTGAGTGTTGAGCTTCATATTTTTGTCTTCTCCCTCTCCCCCGTTTCGTGTTTTCTTTTCCTCTTTTTATGCTCATTCTTAAATTGCTAGGACAGGGGGCAACATAAACTGGTTTAACTTACTAAATCATTAGAATTTGTTTACTAGCAATTGAGCTGTGGTGAAGCTTGAACGAATGTAGAAATTATTTGCTTTTACTGGTTATGGATAATCTTCGTTGATGAATTGTCACTCTTTTAGGAGGTGGATTATAATTTTAACGAGGATGTGTGAATGACAATATTTTTAGGAGTGTTACATGTGAAATAACATTGCCCTTGTTGGAAAAAATTTTGTATGTATGTTATGTATTAAATGTAAATGTTTATTAGGCACCTAGGTGGGTGCATGTAATATAGGGGGAGAAATATGTACTGCGAGACACTTGGGTCTTGTTATTGGACTTTTCATGCATTATTGTAGGTTGTAGTCTCCATAGAATGATATATCAACTCTTGTTTGATTGATTTTTAAGATGTTATTTGAAGTCCAGGATCAATGGTAATTTATGCTATGGATTGAATAAATTTATATGAAATGTGCCAAGGCATTGAACAGCCTCTCAGCAAAAACTGTTGGGGCAAGGCGAAAATTGCCCCCGGGCCTCGCTTGTGTGGAAGCCTATGGCTCTGGGTATTTGCTCTTTGCCCGTTATATATTGTGCCACAAACCGTAGATGTTCTTGGTATCGATTCATGTCTTGTAGTTGTTATGCACTTGTGGTATATTAGCCTTTCAGATCTGACACTACCCTAGCATCTCTAAATACGGGTGGTAGTGTTATTGTGGCATTTCTCTTTCTGACTTGGACCTGTATTATGGGAGCAGCCCTCCCATGGTGGTGGGGTATTTTGGGAGTCAAAGCTGGAAGGACCGGCCAAACCACAGAAATTGCCAGAAATACATACCAATTAGTTGTTTGGGGAAGAGGGGGGGGGGGGTCACAGTGTAACTGTATGTATTATGTACGTAGGTAATGTAGGAGACAAATACAAGTATGAGAACCTAGGTTGCACTGATGACTTGGGTTGGGTTGGTCATGGTTGTACAAATGTAGGTTTTTGGAGTTTGGACTTTTAATGGGTACATCATTAAATGGGAGTTTGGTTTTATGTATAACAAGGTATCAAAAGTTAGATAAGTTCTAAATTAATAAAAGTTGGATTGATCTTGTGATGAGTATTTGAATGTATTCTGAACTGGGTCGAAAAAAAGAAGAATGTAAGGCTACTACTATATAGCTGCTTAAGGTGAAAAATGAAGGATCTCTTTATCTTCTTATTTTGTTTTCAGGCACTCAGGAGGAAGCTGCAGAAGCATATGATATTGCCGCAATCAAGTTCAGAGGGACAGGTGCAGTGACAAATTTTGATATTAGCAAGTATGATGTCAAGCGTATTTGCTCCAGCAGCACTCTCATTACGAGTGAACTAGCAAAACGCTCGCCGAGGGAAACTGCTGTGGTTGTTGCTGAAGACAACAGCTCTTCTGCAAACTCCTCTGCACCACCTCTACCATCTCAATCACATCTTGCCATTTCGAATGGTGAGTCGGATGATTTGGGAGATGTGATATGGGCCAACAGCACAGAAGTTCAGCAGCAACATAACCTTAATTCCAGTAACACTTTGTCTTCAATGAGCAACCCAAGTTCTTCAAGTCTGCAAAGCTCAAAGCAGTCTGGTGCATTGCAGAACGAGTATGGAATTGGAGGAGGAGAATTCTCGCAAGCATTCTTCTCCTCATTGCATGATGATCCTAAATATGAAGATGACACCAAAGGTGGTGGTGGTGGTGAAGAAGATCACAGTGCAAGCAACAGTGGAGGAGGAAATATGGATTGGATGGCAGCAAGTAGGCCAACGAATCTATCAACAGTTCATCAACTTCCCATGTTCGCTTTGTGGAATGACTGACAGTGAGATTGGGAGAAATCAGAGATAGAATGAAGAAGAATTAGTTAGACATTTTGAAATGGTATACTGGGAATACGTATTCAGTAGGGTTGTTAAAAAAATTTCATTCTGTACACGGAACTCGAAAACTCTGTATTGTTAGTTCTGACCGTTCCTTACTTCTAACTGGTAATCGGAGATTTTGGTTTTCTAGACTTTAGCATTTCATGTTGCCATTTGCACGAGATATTGAGGCATGCCATGGCTATGGAAGGCTCAACCTTTAATTGGCTTGGAATCTGATTGGTTATTACTTTGTCACCCTAAGTTATCTTTTAATATTAATGCCATCCTTTTAAGTTGTTGAATTTATCAATTGGATCTCTATTATTAATACAGTTTGTAATACATTACTTATAATTAATTTTGTTTAAAAATTTTGTGAGAATTTATAATTGGGAGATGAAGAAATTGAAAAATGAGACATTTTATTTTTCAAAAAATTTAATTTGTTGATATTAACAATTAATTATAATTTCTTAATAATAAAGGGGTGTTAGTTACATGTTTTCATCTTATAAAGGATCTTATTGATAAATTGAAGAACTTACGCACAATGATGTAGGTTCATTCTCATTTTTTATTATGCTTATTTAAAAAAAATAATTACAAGACATCATTATTCAATGATAATGAATAAGTGAGAAAAGAAAAAAGAAGAAAAAAAATAAGAATTTTTATAAAAAGAATGTGTATTGATTATTTTATCCTTATCTTAACTGTAAAATTAAGTAAATCTTTGCATAAATGACAAGAATGAAATTCTCCGACAATGATTTTAAAGGTTTTTTTTTATTTTAAATAAAAATATAACTTATAATAGATACCAAACAATTTAAAATAATAAAAAATTCTCATAATCATGAATGATAATTGATAAAAAAAAAAACCTTAAAAAGCTTGAATGTCGGGTGGCATGTTATTTTTTTTATCTCATTTTTTTTAATTTCATAAAATAGATAGATATTTGTTAAAGAAATGTGAAAAATAACAAAATGAAATACACATTACAAAAATATTACATTTTCTTTCATTCTCCCTCACTCTATTATAACTGGCTTCACATTCTGTTTTTTTAACTATTTCTTTTCACCCCACCCACCCTGCGAACAAACGCAACAACATTTAGGAATGACGTTAATTTTCATGCTTTATTACACACCAAAATGTTCAATAAAATTTATCCCAGATAACAGAGCATCAAGGTACGATCTCCAAAACATTATTTGCCACGCCAGAGGGATTATATGCCACGTGTCTTATGTAATTAAAGGAAGTAAAACATGGCCGAGTGAAGAGGAGACACGAATCAGATTACCTGACGCGTGAAAGACTATGGAGTATGGAGGATGTACAAGACGACAAATTGGAAATATGTGTTTAGGGTTTGGCCGTCGTGATCGTACGTGCCGGCCCTGGCAGATGTGGTCTATGCTAAAGTGCGCTTGGCGTTCATTTTTTTTATTCTAATCTCGGTTTCGACGTATTTGCTGGGAAAGTGGGAATCAATGAATCATCAATCATGGCATGGAAGCGCGTGGCCCCATGCGAAGTGTGAGAACTAAGCTTTCACGCCATAACGAAAGGTTGACTCAGGATTTTGTCTTCTAGAGTCAATGAGGTCACGGTCACCGATTACAATGCGCCCTCAGGAATCAGGATCATTTCCTTCCTTGGCCTAAAAAAGAACTCGATTACGACGTTTCGGATCGAGTTTCGGTTTATTTCAAGTCTTTTTCTTTTTTAAGATTTTGGTTAATTCAAGATCGATTTATATAGCTATTGGGCCGGTACGAGAATTTTTGGGTGAAAGAGGCTGGTACGAGATCGGTTCTATAAAAATAGGTTCTATGCAAGGTTCGAAATGTTGCCGATATTTGGGCATTAGTGGCTGTCGACACCATAGACATAGCAAAATGTCGTTGACAATTGGATTTGTATCAATGAAAAATTGATCGCCGGTTTTAGGAGATATTTAAGGTCATTTTTGTCCAAAATTTATTGATTATTCTAATTTGAGGCCAATAAATATATTGAGAAGTTTATTTTTGTTTAAAACATCACTTAAACTAAAGTTTCTGATTGGCGCTTGCTTTGCTGTAAGGTGACAAAAAACAATTCATAAACCAATGTAAACATGCAAAGAGAACACAAATACACAACTAGTGAAGAAAAATATTATTTTAAAAAAATATATAAAAAAAAGAAAAGAAGAAGGTAATAAAGTTTAAAATTAATTATACAATTATGTTGAGTATGACTCATGCTTCACATTCTATTGCTGACGGATACAGGATTCAGGGGAAGCCGCCTAGGCGGGGTGTAGGCTAGCGCCTTGGAGCTTGTAGAAGCCCTACGTCATTTTGGGCATCAGAGTTTATTTTGCAGTTTGAACAAAATAAAGTTAAAATGACAAAAATCGAATAAAAATTAAACAAAATTCAACTAAATATCCTGAATTTGGTAATATATCATAGATAAATTGACTGTTCACTTTACAGTACAGATTTCTTTGTAATATATCATCGATTTTCTAGAAAAATTGATGTCGCCCTATCGTTTCGTGTCGCCTATTGAAAAAACTTGGTGTAATCAAGAGCACGAGATAACAGTATGACAGCTGAAGCTTCTAGGCATGTTACTATGTCGTTGTCCTTAAGACGTAATTCACCTCTCACAGAAGGTGCTATGAGGTACCAGCGAACGTCTCCCAGAGAAGCCCAAACTCAAGGTTGTTCTCCCGAGTTTTGCAAAGCACAGACAAAACTCAAGAATAGAGAAAACTTCGGATTTTCAACTTACTTGCTGTTTAGAAACTAGAGGGTATTTATAAGCATTGAGGTGCCTCTACTGAGCAGTTGATGACTTTGTTCGTATGAGTGCACCTCTCTGTAGGGATACAAATGCCAACGTTCAGATCTGAGCCGTTGGATCGTTCGGTCGCACGATCTAACGGTCCAGATTGAACCATCAAAAAGACATTTATGGATCTACATCCATCGCCCTAGATCTGCCGTTGATCAGAATACACGGTTCAGATTTGATCTCGTTCGAAGCGATGCTAAGTGCTAAGTGCGTGCGCCTAAACTGCCCAAACCGTACACCGTCTTTGCTCGTACACTGCACACGCAGGCGTGTCTTATGATAATAAATCAAAATTAATAGGTAATACCTATTAATTAACTTGAATTCCGACATCTCGGTTTCCAATGTGGGACTATATAACAAACACTTTCCTAAAATAAACAAAAAAGAAAAGTTTCCGCACTTATAAATCCAATTTAAATGAAACGTTTATTATTTTATTATATTAAAAATAATACAACATCGCCTACCATCGACACAGTTATATATCACATGCATATTGTACCATGGTTGTATAACACTATCGTAATGTTATGCTTTTTTGTAATATATTTTGTGCATGTTTGGAATAGAAAAGTCAAATGTGTCGTTTGGTCTATTTACTTTTTTTTTTTTTTTTTTTTTTTTTTTTTTTCATTTTTTAAGTGAATTTGTCACTTAAGAATAGTTTTCCATTTAGAGTCTCTTGTGAAAGAAAAACAATTTTCCTACAAAGGTGGAAGGATATTCTTATTTTTTTTTGATAAACAAAACATAGCCTCTTGTTTTGAAATTTAAATTTCTTCAGTTTCATTTTTCTTTTTGTAACAAAAATATTTTTTTTCCCTATGTAATCATACTTGATTTCAATATCCAAAAGTAGGGAGAAATAATGAAAATGTATTTATTTTTATGATAGAAAAATGAAATTGTGTAGAAAGTAGAAACAGCAAAAAACTAATTCTTCTCTAAATATAGAAAAACGGAATAGAAATATTACCATACAATTCCTACTTGTGATGTACCGAACAATAATTGGTCTAACCGCAACAAACATTCGATTCACTCGTTTACGGTCTAATTTCTGGTTTGAACCGATTGGTTCCAATAGGGAGATGTTGTGAATCCTTGGGTAAAAAAGTCCACGGCACAGTGGAGAATTTGTGTGGGGCCCACCTTAAATTGCGTGCCTATTCCTCATTCTCTCTCTCCAGAATTCAGAAAGTCCCAGAGAGACCCGTTGCTTGCTCTCTGTTTGTTTCTATGTGCTACGTTTGCTTGCTTTGCTGCAGGCAAAGCTACAATTTATATTTATTAATATATAACATGAATTTTGTTCCTTTCTGTGTTCGTACGCCATTGTTGCCAGAGAAAAAAATTTAGAGATAGATTCGATGGGGTCAGACTCATCGATCGGGTCAGCCGCTCTGGAAGCTCACGTATAGCTTCTCACTGTCTCATCTCAGGGTATGATGTGGGTCCACAGAGAGAGAATTTTGAAGGAAAAAAAGAGAGAGTTAGAGAGACCGATGTGTCCCTTTCGTTTTCAAATAAGACGGCTGGTGACTGGTGTGTATGGACTCAGGCTTTTTTTTATTTTTACCAATTATTATTTTCCGTATTTAAGAATTAAGTATAAGAATTTATTATTACTCGAGAATAAAAAATGAGGTGAATTTTATAATAATTTATAAATTATAGATAAAAAATAAATTTAATATATTAAAATAAAAAATTATTAAAAAATAATAGTAAACAAGTGAAAATAGAGGAAAGAAAAGAAAAAAATATGATTTTTTTAATTAAAGAATGTGAATAGACTATTTTCTTTTCATTTTACCTATAAAATTTAAAATAAATCTTTACATAAATGAAGAAAATGAAATTTTCAACGTAAATTCGTAATCATGCTACATAATATTTCGTCGAATTTCGGTAGGCCGAACCGCGATATCAAGATATCTCTCTATTTATCGCCGAACTGGCTTTTCGGCGATATCTCGAAAAATATTCTGTTGAGTTCTTCCCTCTTACCACTTTGGCGCCGGAGATGATAACTACGGAGACCGCCGGTTTCGATGGGTTCAGGATGGGATTCACCTCGGAGATCGAGTCGAGGATGAGAATGGCTGGTAGTGTTAGGGTTTTGCGTTTCTTCACCCATCACGTTTTGGCCAGAACTAGTTGCAAAGTGGCCATTGCCGTCAATGGTGGATCTGTTCTAAAGTTTCATTTATGACTTATTCATTGTCAATCTTTAGATTTCTGTGTTACTAGTTCTGTGTTAGGGTGGGTTTTCAATTTAAATTCGAATCCCCAATTCCTTGAAGTAGATGAACTGTAAAGATGTTTCAAATCCACAAATGGGTTTGGTTTTATTGATCTTTAGAAATGGTGATCAAGTGTTTGATGAAATGGGAGAGAGAGAGAGGGAGACTGTAGACAGCGTTGGATTCAAGCTTTGCTTTTTTGGTGGTTGAATCAAACTAAGGAGAACAGGGGCATGGAGAGTCTTGGCTCTGAAGCTATCGCCATAAGTGATACCCACTAAAATTTCGCACCATGACTATAATCCGTGATAGACAAAAAAAAAAAAAAAAAAAAAAAAATCTATTATGAATTTTGAAGACTTTTTTATTATTTTAAATAAAAACAAAGATGTCAAACAGGTTAAAATAATAAAAAATTATCTGATAATTGATAATAAAACCTCAGTGAGGTCACTGGAGAGAAACCACACACTGAAGGAATGGCCCATTTTAAATAGGATCTTATACAGATACAGAAACCTGGCAGATTCTTCAGAAAACCTGGCTAGTAATGGGGCATTATTAGAGCCCTACGTTCTGCTTCTCCCATGGACAAAATCTAGAGGACAAGATACTTTGACGCAGTGAACTTTCCTTATCACCTTAGTATATAGATAGACTTCTTTTACAAAAAAAAAAAAGACTTGTACCTCTCTCCAGCCCTTCCATTTCTTCCCTTCGCATCCCCACTCTCTCTCTCACTGGGATGCCTTGCCTTGCTAGCGCCTCAGTTCGTACATACTACACACTACTACAACAGTTAGGGCAAAGCCAGGCCCCACCAGGCCTCAGAAGTCACATACTGGAAATCAGGCTAGGCTAGGCTAAGCAGACACTAGGCCTTCTTTTGCATGCATTGGCTTTTCCATTCCTTCCTGCGCTGCGCTGGGCTGCACACAGCACTGCACTGCTCCACTGCGGGCGGCTTTCCTTCCCTGCGTCTGCATCTGTGACAAATCTGCTGCCATCAGCGTCTTCTTTCTTTGAGGCAAAAGCAAAACCCTTCAAACACATCCAAAGTCCCTGAAGATTCCCGACCGTTTGCTATTCACAAAGCCATAAGAGTTTGCCATGCCCTTCCTGGAATTATCGTTGATACTGGCATGATAGAATGATACCCAGGCCCAGTTAGCTAAATCTAACAATAAATGGAGAGAGAGAGAGAGAGAGAGAGAGAGAGAGAGAGAGAGAGAGAGAGATATGGAAGTCATGTGAAGAGAGGATTCAAGGGAAAGCCGAATCTCTGACCCTCCTGAGTCCTGTTTCAGTACTTTATGATGCTACATTTATATCATCTCTCTCTTTAAAACACAGTAGTACCGAGTACGTAACCATCCCATGCATGGAAGAAGGTGCTGTGACCCATCACCCCATCCCTCCCTTATTTACTTCTCTGCTGTATCTGCAATTCAACATGACAGCAAATTGACAACTACCCATCCTCCCAAAAGTCCCACCCACCTTAATTCCTCTTTCCTGATTGCAGGAACTAGGACAGCTTATTGCCATTTCGGTAGCATGAAAACCGATCATACCCATGGTGAGGTGTGAAACCCTTCTCTGGTTACCCTGTCGGGAAACTCCCATCTCATCGCTTTCATTATCAGTCTTCCCTACCTACTCTTTTGCCACCCCTGTCTATTTCTCTGGCATTTTTTTGCCTTATTAAGTTTTATTGTTCCTCTCTCTCTCTCTCTCTTTTTCTCAAGCATTGACGTTGATGGGTGGAAGTCACGTTAAAGGGTTTGACTGTTTGAGACATCTATATGATCTATGTCCCGCTTTGCCCCTTCTCCTTCCTTACGGCTTTGGCACGGCAAGGGGTGGCGTGGAGGTGTGTTCAATTAGGGTATGCATGCAGCATGCAGCCTGTATCTGGCCAAACATGCACATACGTGTACCTGTTCACTTTGTGAGCTGTGGGGACGCCCAAGTACTCCCAATTGTTAAAAGCTTTAAAGCTTTCTTTGTTTAGTTTGATCATCCAATCGGAGTATATATATACAGGATCTATGATCCTGGAAAATGGTGAATGCTTTGGATTTTTTGTTGGGGGGTAGGGGGGAGGGGGTTGGGGTCTGAAAATGCTTTGGATTCTAATCAGCCATTAACATTCAATGAATATTGATTTTGGTGAATTTGTTTTTGGGCTGATGATGGATGCTTACAAATTTAGAATTATTGAGGTTTATTACTTGAAAGAATATTGTTCTAGGAACAGATTTTTATTCCATTTCGCTCAGAATTGTTCGTGAGGTGGCTGTTTCCTATCAGTAAATCTCAATATTTCAGTTTACCAAAAAAAAAAAAAAAAACTCAATATTTCTTAGTCTTCAAACCTAAATATTACGTTGACCCAATAAATAAAAAAAACCCCTAAATATTACTCATATATAGCTTCTTGAGAATTTACGAATTCTAAACTAACTAGGGTTTGTTGGTTCTAATTCCCATTCTTTCAACGTGATAGAGTCTGTCTTGCGATTTTTATATACACTGGGGATAAAGCCAATTATATATCTATGTACAGAGGAGAATCGAACCCTAACCTCTTCACTAAGAGGTGTTGATCATTACTAACAGTCCAATCCTTTGATGGTATAAAAGTTCATGTTTATTTATAACAATTTGAAAAGTTTTTAACTGAGTAGAAGTATACATGCAATAATAGAACAGGTTGGAGGATATTTAGGGACAATGATTACACTATAGAATGTAGGGATTTATGTGAATTCGAAGTTTGAAAATATTGCTAGTTGGATTTGGTTGTCTTTCAAACAAAATATAAATAGCTGATTTGATTAGGTTATCATCCCCACTCAAACTGAGGACCAGTAGCCATAATAGTCTGCTCCATGGTTGTTGAAAGTAGTGCTTTGAAGTCTATTGGTGAAGATATTGGCTAATTGTTCCTAAGAGCAAGCAAATAGCACTTAAAGCTTGTTGTTGAGAGCAAAATCTGTGATAAAATGGTAGTCTACTTCAATGTGGTTTGTTCTAGCATGAAATACCGAATTTAACACATATGAGTGGCCGATAAGTTATCACAGTACATTTGCATTATATATATATAGGAAAGCCATACCATTTCAAATATTGTAACTACCAATGCCATGTACCCTGCCTCAGTATTGGATCAAGATACTGTAGGCTACTTCTTGGAGGACCAAAATTAAGTTTTCACCCTAGTAGGTACAAAACCCTACAACAAATCAATGGGTGTCTAGGCATCCATGTATGCTCCAATGAGAGTAAATGTTGTTGGTTTAATGTGAATGTTGGCTCCTAGAGTGATTGAAAATAAATACGAGGAATAACACATTATTTAGATATAAAGGACTTTAAGAAGTAGGTAATTTTGAAGAACCAATATGAGAGATATAAAGAAGCATACCATCACCAACCAATACATGATCCTGTCCAATATAGGATTATGTTTGCTGAAGAGATGTTGAATCGTAGATCATGTGAGAGGTGGCACCCGAATCTGGTATCCACTACATATCATTGTTGGGAGGGACAAATAGTAGATAGATTGGTATGAAGACCAGTATAATGTTGAAAGAGAGGTGGGTTGATGATGGCATTATTTCAACTTGGTGGTGTATTGTTGGTAAGTAATTGTTGTTCCAGAATCTGCCTGAGTGTGGTCTGATTCACTGCTGGTTCAAGATTGGTTCCTGAGAATAAAAGAGAATGAGAGTGGGCCACCTTTGAGGACGGAAAGCTACCTTCAATGATTAAGTTAGATTCAAGAAAACACAATTTCTTGTAGTGGTGAATGAATGCTCCAAGAAGGAATGTTTTTTTGGGAACTTGCAAGAGAATAAATGCCAGTGTTATGGTAACTGGGCATACCTTTATGTTGAACATGAGACTTATATATCAATCCATACCTCTGATGTGGCAAAGATGCATCATAGACTTCCAATCTGCCAACTCAAGATGAAGTGTTGAGATTATGCATGATGGATTTAATCACCAAATTAATAACTCAATCTTCTTGGAGAAGCTTCAAGCCAGCTACACCCTATCCCAAACTGATCAAGAGTTCAGAGTCATGTGGGTGTGGATGTGATAGCAATCCCTTAATTTGGCAGACAAATCGTAAGAGATCAATACTCGAGGAAGCTTGAACGGATGAGAGGCTTCTTGATGAGTGATGGGCATTTAATGCGCCCCAGAGCATTAAATACTGAATTTAATGCCTTGATTGACGTTTGGATAAAGATGACCTGTTCCCCCTTACAGGGTTACTTTTGCCGAGATGTAACTTCTCAAGAGCTTGACAAGGGTTATTCGAGAAGTCTAACATGCCACATGGCATTTACAAAGAAGTGTCCTTCAAAGCCAATGATATTCCAACAAGTGCTATGCCGAGAAGTGATAGACGGATCCAACGAACCGGATTTGAGTCAAGTTCTCTCACTTGCGTGGTTTGATCTGGTTTAATGGTTTGAGCCATAATGTATATAATAGTAATGCAGTTGTAAAAGGCACATAGTTGCAACACAACGATGATTACTAAACCTGGATCATAGTCTTTATTCATGAATTAACAGCTTAGCATTTAGATCTGCAAAGGAGATGAGTGAATTGAGGTTCAGCAGTGATGATGAAGGTAATGTAGTCCAGATCGAGGCCATTTAGAGTCTACCCAACTAGCTCTAAAACATTCACCCTATCGTTGATGGCAGCCAAAAGAGTCAATTGGTTTTGTTGAAAATAGTCAATAATGGAGGAAGAACCTTGGGTGATATATTCTAACTCACTTCTCAATTATGTTCTTCTAGCCATCGTTGATTGTTGTTGAAATAAGGTTTCAAGAGAACCCATATGTGTTTGAAGTTTCTAGGCTCAATATATGGAAGATAATTATTCGGTCAAGGTAGCATTGATGCAGTCATGAACAAAGTGGTTGTTCTTTCTCCAGGTAAGATAGTTAGTGCCTGGTTGTGTACTTGTGTTGTTCCAGCTGATAATCTTTGGTGGATCAACAATGGTGCCATGCATGAGATCTACACTGATGAACATAGATTCCAATTCAAGTAAGTAAAGCAAATCTTAGCCAATATTTCTTCCAATGACTCCGCAATAATATATTCTAGAAGGTTAGGATATTTAAAAGAAAACAAAACCTAAAATCGACCAAGGCTACTGTGTACGGACAACAAAACTTAAAATCGAACCTCAGGTGACCAAGCCAAGTGACCAACTATGGTGCTGACAGCAAAATGCCTTGTTTTGCCTTCTTTTCATCTTCAAATCTTTAAGGTTTGTTCTTAACATTAAATCATCATATTGTGAGGATTTTTTTTTTTTTGGCAAGTTTGAATTCATTTTTTGATCTACTCTTTAAGGGTTTCAAGTCGACAATAAGGTGAGGACGTTCACTTACATATAACCTAAATTACATTCTTATTTGTAATAGTATTCTATATTGTTGTTTTATGGCTTAAACATGATTTCTATGCCTCTGTAATTTCATAGTATTATTAGTAATGATGTTATGCATATTTGTTAAATATGTGAATGTTTGGAATGTGAATGAATTATGATATGATGATGTGATTGTAATCATATTGTAATGTGAATCCTTAGGTTGCGATTGTGGAATGGGGAATGCCAATTGGGTATTTCTGTCATGGGACATCAGTGGAGGTGGTATGGGACATAATCCTATGATGCCCCTTGATACTTTCCATCATTACTGGATGTCATACCTAGCATGTCTAGGTTAGAAATTCTATCATATCACAATCTATCGGCGTGGGTATTGAAGCTGAGTGACTAGTAGCATCAATGGGTATTGTGGGTGCTCAAGCCCGGTAGCCAACCTGTGAGAGGACACAATCACATGGTGGGGACCATTCATTGGTAGGATTGCATTATAATAAGCTTGGGCTTATGGGCGCTCAAGACCGGTAGACAACCCGTGAGAGGACATGAGAGCTTCCCGTTTATTATATGTGGATGACTAATAGGGTTAAGAGCTCATAGTTCGAGTTGGTTGGTGCCATAGGATATGATGACTTTAGGGGGAAGGATACTGGAACTGGTTGTGAGAGGCATGAGGGAAGTATCCAGCCCTAAGTTGATGTGACTCAGTAGATGACTTGCATTGGGCTAGGTATAACCTTGACATGCACCAGTACTCATACTAAATGGTGTGATGAGAGAGCGGTGACCTAAACCCCACCAATGGTGATAGTTCGAAAGGGATGCCCGTAACCCCTTGCTTGGATCCCAAAAGATGTAGCCAGTCTGTGAAGGATCAAAGTGACAAAGACCTTCCCAGAGGAGGCTGATGTTTTATCTTAATGCATGTCTGTCATTAGAGACTAGCATTTGTTAGAGTTAGTTGCATACTTGCATATTATATCATATCCTATTGTATCATGCTTTGTTCTTGAATTGGATTGTAATTGTAATTGTTATTGTATGTGAACTATTCGTTGAGTTCTTTTGAGCTCACACTTCGAGGACAATGTTTGTTTTAGACTTTGCTGCAGATATTGATGACATCGAGACCCAGGAGTATGAGATCCGACTAGTGGCGATCACGAATATCACGGTGAAGAATGTTCGTGTGTCTATTGTGTGTACTAGGATTAGTGCGACTCTGGAGCTAGTCTACCTTGTACTGGATACAGAGATTTTTGAATATAGACATTACCTTTTTGACAAAGGAACATACTATTTGTAGTACTTAGAACAATTTCGAGACTTCTTTATTTCTTTCAGTTGTAATATGTTAGTTATGACCATTCTTATGCATTTTGATTATTTGAGATCACTTCTGCACACTTTTACTCTAATTATTTTGGTATCATTTCCGTACTTCGATATTGTTTGAAGATCTTTCTGAGATCCATACTTTGATTATTCTTTTAATTACATCAATACAATGATTATTTCTTACTCATGATTGTACTATTGTGCTATATGGGAGGATGATTGTTGAGACTTGGTCTTTGGGACTATAGATCCACTTCTGGGTATTGCAGTCTACTGGCTAGGGGGATGTGACACAAGCTATTTTATATATACTAGGGATGGTGGTATTACATAAATACCAGTAGGTAAGATGGAACCCATGACCTCTTCATTAAGAGGTGTTGGTCTTATCAACCGTCCAACCTTGCAATGGTAAGAAATATTATTAAAATTATAGAGAAAATTGCACTGACACCCCAAAATGGAGGCCTTAAAGCATTGACAACCCACTTTATGTTTAAAAAGCACAGAGACCCCCAAAATTAGATTTTCATTGGATATATTTATCCAATTTATCACTGAAAACCTTTCAGACACTGTTTATTATAAGGACCACACTTTATGTTTAAAAAGCATAGAGACCCCAAAATTAAATTTTCATTGGATATATTATCCAATTCACTGAAAACCTTTCAAACATTGTTTATTATAAGGATATTTTTGAAAATAAACAGTAATTTAACTGTTTTTAGTGATAAATTTGACATATATATCCAATGAAAATCCAATTTTGGAGTCTCCGTGCTTTTTAAACACAAAGTGGGGTGTTAGTGTTTTAAAGCCTTTATTTTGGGGTGCCAGTGCAATTTGCTTAAAATTATAAGCATGCCACAACTTTTTTGATTGGGATCATCATATTAGAATTTGTATACATGATGCTAATCTGATGGTCAATCATATTGGGAAAAATTGAGAATATAAGGGCATTTTGATAATTAAAGATCAATGCGTCATCAATTGGTCATTTCAAATACCATAGGGGAGACAAATGCAAGAAATCAATCTTTTTAGGTTGAAAATGACTTGGATCAAATTTCATGGTCCAAATGAAAATTACTCAAGAATTTTTAAAATCCGAATATGATTTACCCAAAAATTCGATTTTTTCTTTTCTTGATTAAACATAAATTCGAATTAAAAGAAAGGAAAACATCACCCATGAAAGGGGTTGTTTCTCTCTGCTTCGGAGCTCGTCAAGTCAAGGAATCTACGTCTGGCTCCTAGAGTTCATACTTTTATCTAGAAACTTTTGCATCACAAATTACCTATTGCAGATCTACTTCGTAGGAAATGATACCATCTACCACTAGACTGTGTAGAACACATGCTTATCAATTGTAAATTCATCAAGAAAGTTTGGAATAAACTTGGTTTACAATTCTAGGGCGAGCATTCACATCTTCATCTCCAATTATCTCACATCTTTATGGCTCTTATGGAAAAACTATAATAATGTGTTTCACCATAGGAAAGGTAGCACAACTTGTGAATCCAAAGAGACGATGGAAGACTACATCGGCTTTTTGGAAATCAAGACTCCAACAACCAAGGAATCAGATCTCATTAGATGGAATCCACCAAACAAATGCTAGTTCAAAATAAACATAGATGGAGCAAACTTCAAAGATCACCACGGTATCATTAGAACTAGATATGGAAGTGTGATTTGCAATCATAAAGGAATGATGTTGTTCTATTTTCATGAAGGTTGTGCACATCAATTTTCACATCTGCTATGAAAATGAATAAGCTCTAAGTTGGGCAAGAGGCCTGGGGCTAACTAATTTGATACTCGAAGGCAATAACTGGGATGTTATTGATCTCATGATCCACAAAGATAGGGATCCTTGTTGGAAAAATTAAAACTATTATCCAAGATTGTTGCCAAATCGCCCTTCAATTTGATTTGTGATGAGAAAACAATAACATAGCACATCGCCGGGCATATAAAGGAGCATGTTCCCAATATTCTCTGTTCTGTCATTCATTCTATACCTCCCACGTTTCTGGTTTGGTATTGTTTGTTTGATAATTTAGGGTGTACTTAAGTTGTAGACTAGAACGTGACTCTAACTTTAAATAAATAAATAAAAAAGAAAAAGGAAAAAAAAAAGAGAAGACGAAGAAGAAGAAGAAGAAGAAGAAGAAGAAGAAGAAGAAGAAGAAGAAGAAGAAGAAGAAGAAGAAGAAGAAGAAAGACAGTAACTGGGGACGATTCGGGGAGAGAGAACCAGAGAAGAAGCGTAATGGAGAAGTTTTTTTTCTCCTTTCGCTTTGGGGGGGTTTCTACAGTTCTCTTTTCCGGGGGCTTCGGGACTCAAGGGGAGATTGAGAGTATCGTTGTGGCTTGGTTCGTTTCTTGAGGGTTTGCTTCAAGTGTTAAAGCTAGTAAGATTTTGCTTGAGGGTTTAGTATGGACACGTATCGATACAGCCTTCGAGAGGGGAAAAACCAAGGGTTTATCGTCACATGACGAGTTGCAGAGGCGGAGTTCGATCTCTCTCGCTGAGTTGGAGAGTTTCAACTTTCAAGGCATTATTCGCATTGTCACTGTTGATACGGAATCTCGCTCGTCCTTCCTGTCACGAACCTTGCAAGATACGAGCTCGACCTTGGGGGGTCGAGGTACGTCTCCGACGAACAAGTCAGTACCAATAATATGATCTCAACTACTCAATAGAGAATTCAAGTAATTGATCACAAGAAGTATGAATACCTACCTCCTCATGTTTACCTGAGGTGTTTATATAATGTAAGTTAGTAGAGTTATATTCGGTATGTAACTCTACCTTGAGTTGTTCCTAGGAAAGTAACTTCATAAAGAGTTCTTTTACCTATCGGATTCTTTTCTCCTATTGTTAGGTAAGGGTTTTCTTTTATAAGATTTCCTTTTCATGCCAGGCGGATGTACTTTTTATCATGGTCGGTCCTATCATGGACCTCCAGGTCGAACCTTCTTAGATAACGATCCTGGTCGAACCGTACATCCTTTGAATCAAACCGGAAGGCGTAGAATGACCATTTTAGTCATTAACAGAAGCCCCCGAGTCCCTTGTGCTCGAGAACTTTATGCTCGGCTCAAGGGAGTGTATGTCTTCCCGTGCACGTGGTATTTGGTCGAAACGACCATAACACCCTACCTCGAAATCTGTAACGTCCCACTCTTGTGTAGCCGCCGAATTTGAGCGCGTAAACCAATGCACGTTTCTCAAGGCTCGTTCGTGGATGACACGTGTCGTTGCTTTCTCTTCCTCATAAATGATTGTCATTATGATGAAGAGACTCTTCATTTTCCACCGTCCACCTACGCGTATCCATCATCGTTGGATATGGATGTTTAGATTTGATGAATTTTAACCGTTGATGGTATTTTTGTATCTACCCTTAGATCAGTATCTACGGTTTTATATATATCTTCCCCATTTCTTCTCTTCCTTTCACTTCTGCTTCTGAAAACCGTTTTTTTTCTTCTGCTACTGTGAAAATTTTTTTTGTTGGGGATTTGCTGCTTGCTTCGTTTTCCAGCTGTTGGTCTTTCTTTGGGAGAAGAGTATTGTTTGTGTTCTTCTTCTTCTCCGTTCGTTCAACAACAAGTAAGTCCTTCTTACTTTGCTTCTTCTTTTCTGTTGTTCAACAAAAATCTTATACGTTTCTCTGTCATTGTCTTCTTTGTTTTTCTCTGTCTTTGTCTGCACTTTCCGTCATATTTTCTTTCTTTTTTAGAAAAACATGGTAGTAGTGAAGAAAAGGGGTGCTACATCACATAGGAAAAACTTAGAAGAGGATCCGTCCGTCACTGTTTCAAGTGAAAATCCCGAACAGTCTGTAGATCCCGAACAGAGTCTAGATGGTAGGTCGGAGGCCATTGGTAATGATGATGAAGTAGATTCTCGACCACAGTTAGTTGCCCAAAGTGCCCGAGCTCGCTTCAAAGCCGAGAGGCGAAGTTGGAAGGATAGTTTATCCCTAGCGAGAATACACCCTAGAGAAGAATAAGGATCTTACTCCCGATCATATAGATTATGATCCTTATTCATCCGGCCCTGACTTTCTTCCTTCATTGATGTCCGAGGAGAGGCTAGAGTTCCTGCGCCAGAAGTATGGAATACCGTCCGACCATGTTATCCGAGTTCCGAACCCTGATGAGAGGGCTAACTCTCCTTGACCCGGAGAGTTTGCCTTTTATGAAGATGCCTTAAAAAGTGGCTTTCACTTTCCCGTTCACCCCCTTTTTAGGGATATTATGATCCATTTTGGAATGTGTCCTGGCATGTTTGTCCCGAGCAGTTGGAGGAATGTGATCTGTTTCTGGGGCTTTTGTCAAGATAAAAGGGTAAATGTCCGACCATCCCTTGCCTTGTTTCTTACGTTTTTTATGGCGAAGAAGCAAGAACAAGATGGATGGTTCTATTTATCCAAGAGAACCGTAACTCAGTGTGGTTGGGAAGGTAATTTTGTCGGGACTGGTACCCTCCCGTCCAACACTAGAGGTTGGCGTCCAAAATTTTTCTTTGTCCGTCCTCCTTCCAAACCTTCTTTCCCTATTTATTGGGTCCGGGGACCAATTCAAGGGTCAAATGACTTTCCCTTGCTAACTGGTGCCGAGGAGCGTGCTAGGGAGAAGATTTGCCATCTTTCTTCCGAGGACAGAAATAAGTTTGCCGTCCACGGATATTGTCCGGAATATCCCAATGTTCTCGTCATTGGGGATTCCTTCCCGGTAAGTTATCCTTCTATTTTCTTGATTTATAGAAAGTTACTTTGTCCGGATTTAACAATGTGTTTTTGTTTGTGCAGTGAAACTTAATCCAAAGAATACCGAGCTGGCTGCGGAAGCTGATGCTGCAGACGCCGAAAAGAGGGTTCCGACCAAGTCTGATCGGATTCGTTCCAAGTGCAAACAGAGCTCGGCTTCTGTATCTCAAAAGAGGCCTACTAGTGTTGCCGAACTTCCTCCTCGGGCGAACAAAAAGAAAGGTCCCATGTCTTTCATAGCTGGGTCGTTGGAGGAGAATACATTGCCTTCTTCTCCTCCTCTTCCTGATTCTTCCGCCGGCCCTTCTTCGGTGCTTATGCCATTGTGGTCGTTAAACTCCTGCTCGCACGTTCTCAGTAATAAAAAAGATGGGACTGAGGTGTCGAAGGAGTGGTTATCGGGAGTTACTCTCCCCGCCGACCAGAAGTTTTTGCTGGAAATTGGTTCCTCTCGTACACAGGATACGATGACAAGGTAAACTCTTTCCCGAGCTTTGTGGTAATTGCCTTTATTGATTTGGAGATTTCTTGATTACTCCGGTTTTCATTAGGTTGGTCTGTGCCCTGACACAAGCTTGGGCCGGTAATTTGGAGGTTACCCGGCGAGATGTGTCGGCGATCCATATGTTGGAGGACAAGATCAAAAGTTTGAGCCTTCAGGTGGATAAATTGACCGGTGAGAAGGTTGAAGCAGATGCTCGGGCGATGGCAGCCGAACAGCAGGTGTCTTCCTACCAATTCGAGGTTGAGAACCTGAAAGCGTCTTTGGAAAGTAAAGATCTGTGTCTAGCATCCGCCGAGCAAGAAAAGCTTGAGAAGGATCAATATATTAAGGATCTGACTGCTCAATTGGCTCAGTCCTCTCCGGCCACATTTTAAGATTTGTCCAATGAACTACGTCATGAAGTAATCCGTAGATGGGTCCGGACCAAAGGTTGTCAAAATTTTGTATCGAAGGTTGCCGCTCCCGGGTTTAGATATGGTCGGCGAGCGGCTTTCCTAAGCATCATCGGAGAGTTTCGGAATCTTGATCTGTCAAAATTTGAGAAGTACGTCGATCCGAGCATATATGATGATTTGAAGATCCCTCGACCGGGCTGGGCGGTAGGGAAAGAATCCTTTGGGCTGCCCAAGGATGTTTCCGTCCAGGATTTTCTTGACTCCGACTGGGAGCCGGCCCCTGAGGAGGAAGATGACGCCGGACCATCGTCGACCACTGAACCTGCCGACCAAATAGACTCGGAAGCTGTTGTTGAGTAGTTTTGTTTCAATGTCTATTTCGATCTTTTTGTGTCCACATCTTTTAAACAATGATAATTTTGTATCATAGTTTATTTTGTATGTGGTAGATCTTTGTTCGTCAATGGTATGTTTTTCCATCATTTGTACCAAATATATCTGGTCGATTGGATACCATTGTTCGGCCCATTGTGGTTTGCTCGCGTGTTTCTGTTCATCTAAGCCATGTTGTTCTGTATAGTAAGCTTTGCTCGGTCATGAACTGAAGAAGCTGTTCGTCAACAACTGCTCTTTCTTGCCTATTAATTGTAGGTCTTTTCTGCCTAAGTAGTATCTTAGGTCTTTCATGCCTTAAGATTCTTAGGGCCTTCCTAGGAATCTCAGGTCTTTTTCTGCCTGAGAGTTTCAGGTCTTTTCTCCTCCGAGAGTTTCAGTCGGTCTTTTCTCGGCTTTCGAGAGTTTCGGTCTTTTTCTCGCTCGAGAGTTTCAGGTCTTTTCCTTGAGCGTCTTGTTGAAGTTGTGTAATAATTTGTACGAATGTCTTTATTTATATATAAAAACTGATTTGACTTCTTGGGATTATGAATCTCCCAAGTTATCTACATACTGAAATAAATGGCAAAACTGAAATAAAACGCTCAAAATTTGTCGTGTTTACGACTTTCTCAGATACTATTCTCATTGATTGTATTTCCTGAGATTGTTCAAATTCCATGATCGAGGGATCCTGTCGCTCGTCTCTGGATCTTGTAAATGATATGCTCCGGGAGCGACTTGTCGTATGATTATGTATGGTCCTTCCCAATTGGGGGACAACTTTCCTTGATTGGTCGGATCTGAAGCAGTTGTTCGGCGAAGTACTAGTTCGCCTGGCAAGTATTGTTCATTTCGAACCTTGGCATTATAATATGTCGCTATTCTTCTTTGATATTCTTCAAGACGGAACTGGGCTTTGTCCCTTACTTCGTCAATCAGATCCAGATTGGTTCGCATTCCTTCAATGTTTGCCTCTTCTTCGAATTCTATTTCTCGAAGTGATCCAATTTGGATTTCTACTGGGACTCTAGCTTCTGCTCCATATGCTAGTCGGAATGGAGATTCTCCTGTGGTCGTCCTTGGAGTTGTTCGGTACGACCACAGTACACTAGGTAGTTCATCTACCCATCTCCCTTTTAGCTGGTCGAGCCTTTTCTTGAGTCCGTCGAGCATGGTTCTATTAGTAACCTCGACCTGGCCGTTACTTTGGGGATAAGCTACTGAAGAAAATCTATGCTCGATCCCTTGTTCTTTGCAGAATGTTGAGAATGCTGCGTTCTCGAATTGCTTTCCATGGTCGGTTACTAATATTTTTGGAACTCCATATCTGTACGATATGTTATGCTTGACAAAATGCTTCATTTGTTCAGTACTGATAGTTGCAAGGGGTTCAGCTTCTACCCACTTTGTAAAGTAGTCTACTGCTACTACCAAGTATTCTCTTCCTCCCGATGCTTTAGGTAGCTTCCCTACCTGGTCTATTCCCCACCTTGCAAAAGGTATTGGGGATAGAGTTGATGTTAAAGGAATTGTGGGGGTATGCGAGATTTTTGCGTGTGCCTGGCACTTGTCACACTTCTTAACGAAGTCTTTGGCATCTTCTTCTAAGGTCGGCCAAAAGAATCCTTGGCGTATAATTGTATTAGAGAGTGTTCGGGAACCTACGTGGGATTCGCATGTTCCCTCGTGAACTTCTCTTAATACATTTGTAGCTTCTACTGGTCCCAAACATCTTAGAAGTGGTCGGGTGAAGGATCTTTTGTATAATAGTCCGTCCCTGATCGTGAACTTGGCTGTTCTTTGTCTTATTGCCCGAGCAATTTTTTGGTCTTCTGGGAGCTGGTCGTTGTCAAGATAATGTATGATCGGCTCCATCCAACCCAGCTCGGTTGAAATTTGCATGTGGTCGATCTTGTTTATGCTAGGGCTATCAAGTTCTTCAAGGTAGATCACTGGTGCTTGGGCATCCATTCCTTCCGTAGCCAAGCGAGATAATGAATCAGCCTGGTCGTTTTCAACCCTTGGTACTTGAGTTATTTCTAGCTCTTTAAAGTATTGTTTGTAGTTGTTGACCAGGTTCAGGTATTTCTCCATCCTTCTTTCTTTGGCTCCATAAACTCCCTTCACCTGATTTACAATCAACTGTGAATCACTTTTGATCTCCAGATGTTGAATGCTTAGAGCTTTGGCCATCCTGAGTCCTGCTAACATAGCTTCATATTCAGCCTCATTGTTGGATGCTTTAAACTTGAAGCGAAGGGCATATTTTATTTCAAATCCCCCAGGACTCTTCATTAATAGGCCTGCTCCACTTCCTTGCGAGTTGCTCGATCCGTCCACAAACAGAATCCATCTTTTGAATGATTCTACCCCTTGCTCGTCCTCCTCTTGACTTGTTTCTTGTTTTTCAACAATGAAGTCTGCCAGGGATTGAGCTTTGATGCTTGGTCGGGGTTTGAATTCTATTTGATGTTCGCTCAATTCCACGGCCCATGTCACCATCCTTCCGGCCGTGTCCGGTCGGTGAAGAATTTTTTGAGTGGTAAATTCATCATCACCGTAATGGGATGAGATTGGAAATATGGACGGAGTTTTCTGGCCGCTATAACCAGTGCCAGGGCTTGTTTGTCCACTTCTGGGTAGCGAGTCTCGGCATCATTCAGGACATGACTGACATAGTAGACAGGTTGTTGTATGTTACCTTCTTCTTGTACGAGAACTGCACTAACCGCTATAACGCGGGTTTTTTTTGGGTGCGAGGGGGTTTTTTTTCCCTTGGTAGCGGTCTCGGCATCATTCAGGACATGACTGACATAGTAGACAGGTTGTTGTATGTTACCTTCTTCTTGTACGAGAACTGCACTAACCGCTACCGACGAAGCAGCTAAATATAGTTGTAGTTCCTTCTTTCTGGTCGGCATAACAAGCAAGGGTGGTCTGGATAGTTTGTCTTTTAGATCTTCAAATGCTCCATGGCATTCATTAGTCCAGATGTTTCCTTTCGACCTTGCTACCTACTTTAAAATTTTGAAAAATGGCAAGCACTTCTCCCCTGATCTAGAAATAAATCTATTCAGTGCTGCCACCCGACCACTTAGGCATTGGATTTCTCTCGATGGTTTTGGGTGCTTTCATATCCAAAATTGCCCCGATTTTCTCAGATTGGCTTCGATTCCTCTTTGGGATACCATGAACCCCAGGAATTTTCCCGAAGATACCTCGAAAGCGCATTTTTCAGGATTGAGCTTCATTTTGTATTTTCGGAGTACTTTGAATACTTCTGCCAGGTCGGATAGATGATCTTTTTTTGAGATGCTTTTCACCAGCATGTCGTCCACATCTACTTCCATATTCCGACCAATTTGATGTTTGAAGATTTTATTTACCGCTCTTTGGTATGTCGCTTCTGCATTTTTTAGACCGAAAGGCATTACTTTATAGTAATAGCTGTCCCTATCAGTCATGAATGCCGTATGCTTTTCGTCATCATGATGCATAAGGATCTGATTGTATCCTGAATATGCATCCATGAAACTGAGCATTTCGTGTCCTGCCGTTGCATCTATAAGAAGGTCGATTCTTGGTAGTGGATAGTGGTCTTTTGGGCAGGCTTTGTTGAGATCTGTGTAATCGCACACATCCGCCATTTCCCGTTTGCTTTTTTGACCATTACCACATTAGCTAGCCATTGCGGGTGGTCTGTGCGTTTTATAAAGCCAGATTGTTTTAGCTTTTGCACTTCAGTTCGAATGGCTTCATGTTTTTCAATGGCGAAGTTTCTTCTTTTCTGAACAACCGGAATTGCCTGTGGATCAATACAGAGTTTATGCTCCGCCACCTCCCTGTCGATCCCTGGCATGTCTTCAGCCGACCAAGCGAAAACATCAGAATTCTTTTTTAGAAACTCAAGGAGCTCTGATTTGAATTCTGCTTCTTGCTCGGAACCGATCATGGTACCTTGCTCCTTCTGGTCGGAATTGAAGTGGATTCTTTCTAGTTTTTCCACTGGTTCAGCTCTTTGCAAGGTTTCTTCATCGCGGTCGTCCCTAACTTCAATGGTCATGGTCGACTTCGTTCTTTTCTTTTTCCGCATGTAGTCGTTGTAACTTTGCCGGCTACTTTTCTGGTCGGCTACACATTCTCCAATTCCCTCAGTGGTCGGGAATTTCATTTTCATGTGTAGCGAGGAGACCACTGCTTCAAGTGCACAGAGGGTTGGTCGTCCTATGATTGCATTGTATGCTGATAAATCTCGTACGACCATAAAATTGGTCTGTATGATTCTATCTTGTGGGTGCTCTCCAATCCGTAGCTCTAATCGGATCGTTCCTTCTGCTCGGGTTGATGATCCCGTGAAACCATAAAGCTGGGTTTCGCATGGGACGAGCATGTTTTCTTTTAGCTTCATCTTTTTGAACGCATCTAAAGATAATATGTCTGCTGACGATCCAAAGATCTACCAAGACTCTCTATGAATTTCAGTTCCTTCCAGGAGAATTTTGACTACCAAGGCATCATCATGAGGGATTGTGATATCCCATAGATCCTCAGAAGAAAAATTATTGGCTCAGTAGATATATTTTTATGGGTTTCAGTATTCCCAATATATCGTACTTTTCTTTTTGCTTGTCGATTTGATTCTTCCGTCGGACCACCAAATACAAGATAGACTCGTAGATCTTTTTCTTTGTTTTTCATCCGCCTCGGTGTCGGCGTTTGGCCGGACTTCTTCTTTCTTCTCTGTGGCTCGACCTTTCTCTCTTCGGGATAGGGTTGTCATGTGGTCGGCCATCTTCTTTAGATTGGATATACTTCTTTAAGTGTCCTCGGGAGATTAAGTTTTCTATCTCCGTCTTTAGATTTTTGCAATCGTCCGTCCAATGGCCGTGATCTTTGTGATATTCACAATACTTTCGTTTATCACGCTTTCCTGGCGGTGCTCGGATTTTATCCGGCCATTTCATATGTCCTTGATTTTTGATTTGCATCAAGATTTTGGATATTCTTGTATTCAGTGGTGGAAGATTACTAATCTCCTGCTTTTTTGGAGATTCTGCTCGACCTTTCTTGGTCGAGCTTATCTCTAACATCCTGGTCGGTTGAGTCCTTTCTCGACTGCTTCTTCTTTCGGCCCTTGGTTCTCTTTTTGGAGATTCTATGGTTTCCGAAATCTCTGCTTGTTTGTGACATCTTTCATTCAGTTCCGCTTATGTTTTTGGCATATCTTGGAGCAGTCGCTCTAGCAATCCTTCATGAGTAATTCCTTGGTATAACGCATGAAAGGCAATTTTCTCGTCCATGCTTTCAATTTGCATGGTAAGATTATTGAATCTCTGAAGGAAACTTCGGATAGATTCCGTTCTACCTTGTTTTATAGAAAACAAAGTATCTTCTCTTTTCTTCAATCCGACTCCTCCTTGGAAGCGCAGCACAAACACTCGTCCTAGTTGATCGAAACTCACAATCGAACCGCTTGGCAGTGCCAAGAACCAGTCCAATGCGGAACCGGTTAAAGAGGCTACAAAACTTTGGCACATGGCTGCCTCATTATGCTTATAAATTGACATGGTCGATCTGTAGCGAGTGATGTGATGTTTTGGACATTGTGATCCATCAAACAAGATGAAAGTTGGGCATTTGAAACTCTTTGGTATTTCCGCCTCAGAGATAGCTTGGATGAAAGGATCCTCTTTTAGAAAAGCATATAGCTCTTCTTTCTTTGGATCGTTTAACTTGTTTACCTTCTCGTCTAACTCTTTGATTTGTTTGCTCAAACGATCTTCCCGCTTGCTCGGTCCGGACTCAACTTTCTTGTTTTTTGGTTCTTTGAGAGGAGCGTTGCTACTTCCTCGATCATGATCTTCATTGAACAGAGGATCTTTATTTGGAATTTCTTTCTCAGATGCTCGGGATTTTTCGCCTACCTTCTCTTTTGACTTCTGTCCGTCTTCTAGAGATGGTCGAGGCGTTCGATCAGGAAGGACCAAGTGGTTATTCTTGCTTCCCTCAAATATTTTTTGAGTATTTTTAGGATCTGCATTAGGGGCAATTATATGACCCACGGCCATCCTGAGTAGTTCATTCATGGAGGATAATTCCTCCCGAAGCTTTGTTTGTTCCTTCTGGAGTGTCTCAACTTGATTTGCTAATGCTCCATGATTCGGGTGTTCGGGATTTTTCTCCCCTTGATCGGTATTTTTCTCCACCTGGTCGGGAATTACTGATTTTTCAGGTCGAGGAATTCCCTTCGAAGCATCATCCTCCACCTCCTTCTGATTTACAGCCTTCACTTTCGATCGCACCATGACTTTTTGATGCAGTTCCCACAGACGGCGCCAATTGTTGATACGGAATCTCGCTCGTCCTTCCCTGTCACGAACCTGCAAGATACGAGCTCGACCTTGGGGGGTCGAGGTACGTCTCCGACGAACAAGTCAGGACCAATAATATGATCTCAACTACTCAATAGAGAATTCAAGTAATTGATCACAAGAAGTATGAATACCTACCTCCTCATGTTTACCTGAGGTGTTTATATAATGTAAGTTAGTAGAGTTATATTCGGTATGTAACTCTACCTTGAGTTGTTCCTAGGAAAGTAACTTCATAAAGAGTTCTTTTACCTATCGGATTCTTTTCTCCTGTTGTTAGGTAAGGGTTTTCTTTTATAAGATTTCCTCTTCATGCCAGGCGGATGTACTTTTTATCATGGTCGGTCCTATCATGGACCTCTAGGTCGAACCTTCTTAGATAATGATCCTGGTCGGACCGTACATCCTTTGAATCAAACCGGAAGGCGTAGAATGACCATTTTAGTCATTAACAGTCACTTACCATCTTTTCCTCAGTCCTCTTTTAGTCTTATCTATAGATGATTATTGCATGGCTATTTGCTACTATGTTTTCTCTCGCACCTTGTTGATCCTTACCGTATCTTGTTGTTGCGAGTTGTATATTACAGTTTCCTTCTTACTAATAGCTGTCCAAATTAGTTGAGACCAATCCTCATTCAAATTGATCCAGATCTTTGTTTTTGGCTAATTTTGATTGATTGTTGCTGAATTGGATGAAAATCTACGATAAAAAATTCTGGTATCAATCCTATCTTTGGGAGCATGTAATCAACCGAATAAATGAGAATAATTACTGTGTTACTGTAGTTTGAAGGAGAAGATAGAGAAGATGGACGCAAAAACTAGAATCTTTTTTGAGAGTGGTGTGAGATTGGACAGGGAGCTGAGATGAAAGGAGATTATTCTTTTTTTCGTTTGAGTTTATAAGAAAGGGACAGGGGAGTTCCTGACCTTTGTGAAAAATATGAATTGCTTTGTACTAGCAAATAGCTTCTAGTGTGACGATGCATTACTTCAATCTGTTAGTGTGTTACATATGCTATCGTCCTCTGATGAAGATGCTTCTTGCTTACATGTTACCATTGAACAGTTTGTTGCAGTTCAAAAGGAAGTAGGATAAAAATTTTCTGGGTATGAGAAATGTTAAATTAACTTAAAAAAGGGTCTATCCGCATTATGTCATCTCTACATGTTGCTTCAGTTGCATTGAATTTTTTTCTTTCAAAGCATGATTTACATGCACATTTTCTGGTCTTCTTTTATCTCTGTTAAGCTTTGTTATTTGACTTGTAATAGGATTACTGTTACTTTCATTTGTAAAACAAGGGAGAGAAAGAATTTGGAATCATAGTCCGAATGGTCAGATTATACACCTAACTTGTGAATAATTTTCATGGATCAGCAATAATGGGTCAGCCAAAGGAAGCTGCGTGGTGTGACAATGGCAAAGCATATGAGCGACAAGTTGCTAAGCCAATCAAGGTTAGTTGTCTAACTTATTCTTTCTTTTCCTTTTCATTTCTCTTTTTCCATGTGAATCATTTCATTCTTTAGACATGTTGGAATGCATATTTTGCAGTTGAAATGTGCAAATGACTGCCCTTTGCGTATCTATATTGTCAGCCAATTCTTTTTTTCTGGTTTATATGTTTTCTGATGACTGCTTGGAAGACACGCAGAGTGCTCCTAATTTTGATTTTGTATACAGTTTATTCTTAGGAGTAAGAAATATAACTGTTGATTTTCTGAATTAGATCTAGATATAATCAAAACAACAAAACTTATGTGCTTGAGTTTCCATTTGATGAAAATTGGAAAGGAGAATTTCCTTTTGGGGACTCTCAGATAAGTTCATCTAGTGAGGATAATGAATAGCGCAGTTGTATTTGCAAGAAAGAATAAATAATATTTCTTCAGACTCTATATATATATTTTTCGTTTGTGCGTTTCTATTTGGGAAAAAGGTCTTGTGTAAGCATAATGTATATGTTAAGACACCCAGACTTCTGACTGTTGTTCATTATTTGTTATGTTGTTGGTCGTGCTATCGCATTGGACATTAATCCCATAAGGCGGCCTATGTGCAAGCTTGAGAGGCCCCTGAGGTGCTTGTGGCATTCTGGTTGGCGCAAGTTCACCTTTGAGTAGTTATCTTGTTGGGCTTTCCATGATGTAGGTTGGACAACTCGAACTAGCATGAACAAGACCTTAATGTGGGCTAGGTTTATGGAGATTGAGCAACCATTCTTGGGTGAACCAACCAGGTCAAAGGAGCTTAGTTTTCATATTTTTTATTTGCTTTAGTTTATTCCTATTTCAAGGAGAAGTTTGTAAGTTCATTACCTAAGTTGTAACTAGCAACTAAGTTAACGTAGTCAGATTAGGATTTTATTAGTTTAGGCGTCTATTTTTTTTCTTTTCTTTCTTCTTCTATTTGAACCATTATAGAAGGCCTGTACATAAAATGAAATAAAGTATTGAGAGGATAGAGGGAGTCAGCACTGTTATGAATCCAATAGGACAGTGAGATTCATGTGAGTGTGGTTTGGAACCTGGTTATCTTCTTTTTATTCTTATCTCTGTTTTACATACAGCATATGTGCGACATGATGCTAAACCAATAGGGTTAATTATTTAATTTATTCTTTCTTGTCATTTTCATTTCTTCCCCCCACCCCCCAGTGAATCCTTTTTTAGCCAATGTGCTGTACAGAAGCTACGATCAAGAGTAGTTGCAACACTACCCCTTTGCCGGTTATTTCTTCGAGTAAATATCCTTCCTTGAGATGGCATTTGTAGCAGCTCACACCTATCCACCATTTCCTGAAAACCAACAGCAGACCGAGCATTGAATCTACCTGGTCACCCGCTCTCTGACTCATATAAAACAGCATTAAGGTCTCCTATCACTGACCAGCTCTTCCCTGCCACTTGAAGTGCCAACAACTCTTGCCATAGCAGCCTTGGATCAACCATCCTAAAGTTAGCATGGATCAATGTCATCCTACAACCTAAACCTTCCATCATATTTCCATTGAGATTTGTTGTTCAAATGAATGAACCATTGTTGGCCTTGGTAACACCCCTTTGTATCACTGACAAGCTAGGAACCTTCCCTACTATGTTTGGAATCTGTTGAAAGAGACGATTGTGGTGAATGGCTTATTGATCAATGATCTTAAGCCCTCTATTTATAATTAAGTGGAAAGTAGACTATTACAAGGAATAGAATTTTACATGAATACAAACTCTAATTAACTCCTATACAAACTCTAATTCAACTCCTAATAGAATCCAACACTCCCCCTCAAGTTGAGGCGTAGATATTAGTCATGCCCAACTTGCCTACAATAGGGAGGAAATCTCTTTCTTTCAAACCCTTAGTGAAAACATCTGCTACTTGATCTCCAGATCTTACAAAAGGCATGCAGATAAGCCCTTGTTCCAACTTTCCTTTGACAAAAGACCTGTCAATTTCAATGTGCTTAGTTCGATCATGTTGCACCGGATTATTAGCAATACTAATAGCAGTCTTGTTGTCACAATATAACATCATAGGGTTTGGAACTTGGACTCCAATATCTTGCAACGGCCTTTCAACCATAGTAGCTCACAAACTCCACGAACCATAGCTCTATATTCAACTTCGGTACTGGATAAAGCTACCACATTCTGTTTCTTACTTCTTCAAGTAACTAGATTACCTCCAACAAAGGTACAATAACCTGAAATTGACTTCCTGTCTGGAGATCCAGCCCAGTCTGCATTTGCTTCTACTTTTAGATTATCAGTGGGTGTCAGAAGTATTACTTTTCCAGGTGTCCCTTCAAATACTGTAATATTCTAGTAACAACCTTCATATGAACTAAATATGGATCATGCATGAATTGGCTCACTATCCCTACAGCATAAGCGATGTCTGGCCTGGTGTGGGACAAGTAAATAAGCTTCCCTACCAGCCTTTGGTATCTTCCTTTGTCCACTGGTTCTCCCTCTTTTTCTTTAAGTTTAGCTCCAGCTTCAATAGGGGTATTAACTGCTTTACACCCCAACATTCCCACTTCTGATAATAGATCTAGGACATACTTTCTTTGGGATAAGAATATACCTTTATTTGATCGAGCCACCTCAATTCCTAAGAAATACTGTAACTTCCCTAAATCTTTAATTTCAAACTCTCTTCAAAGAAAGTCCTTCAACTTTTGAATTTCTTCACCATCATTCCCTGTGATGATAATATCATCTACATAGACAATGAGAAGTGTGATGTTAGTACCTGACTTCTTGACAAATAGAGTATGATCAGCATTGCTTTGCTTGTACCCAATAGAAGTCATTGCCTTCAGGAGGTGTCCAAACCAACATCTAGGAGACTGTTTTAACCCATAAATTGACCTCTTCAATTGACAAACTTTCCCTGCAGTATTGTCATTGGAGAAACCATGTGGGATTTCCATATAGACTTCTTCTGCTAACTCCCCATGTAAGAAGGCATTCTTTATGTCTAATTGGTGCAAGTTCCAGTCTTTGTTCACAGCTACAGACAATAGAACTCTGACAGTGTTTAGTTTCGCAACAGGGGCAAAGGTCTCCTGATAATCAATCCCATAGGTCTGGGTAAACCCCTTTGCAACTAGTCTAGCTTTCAACTGGTTGACTGACCCATCCATATTTTGTTTAACTACAAATACCCATTTGCAGCCCACTGGTTTTTTTCATAGAGGAAGTGTAGCCAGCTCCCAAGTGTCATTTTTCTTCATTGCCTGCATTTCCTCTACCATAGCTGCCTTCCATCTCTTATCAGCATAGGCTTCCTGCCAACTTGTAGGAACAGATACAGATGACAGAGAGGATATAAAAGCATGGTAGGAGTCAGACAAAGAATTATAAGAAACATATTTAGCTATGGGATGTTGAGTACAAGATCTGACCCCTTTTCGAAAACAATAGGAAGATCAGAAGAAGATACCTTAAGGGGAACAGTAGAATCTGATTCTGGAGTAGGAGACTGAAGTGGTAATGTATCACCTTTCTCCACTTGCTTTAGCCGATTGTAATTCTTCCTCTATAAGTCTGCACCTCCTTATTCTGGTCAATTTGGTTTTGAAAGACCCTAATAGTGTGTCTCACAGGAGTGGTCTCCCCCTGGCTAGGTTCTTCACATGGTTCAGAAAACGAAGGGGGGGGGGATTAGAGTCCTCAGTTATACTGGCTGAAGTCTCCCCCTGGTCAGGAAACTCTTCTGGGACTCTTAAGTTGTGTTGGTGTGTGATAGGAAGATCTAGAGTCGGAAAGAACACCTCTCCTCTAGGACTCTCCCCTTGGAGAGGTGTATAGTAAGGGCAAGACTCATTAAAATTTACATCCATGGATACAATGGTTTTCCTAGAAGGAGGATGATAACATTTGTACCCTTTCTGAGTAGCAGAATACCCCAAAAGTATGCAGCGTAGGCCGCGGGGAGGCAATTTACTTTGGTGGGCTGTGATTTTGGCATAACACACGCATCCAAAAACCTTTGGGGGAATAACAAAATAAGAGGCTCCCTGAAGAATCTCATTAGGACATTTAAAACCAAGTATCCTACTGGGCATCCTATTCATAAGGTAAGAAGCAGTGAGTATAGCATCACTCCAGTATTGGTTAGGTACATTCATAGCAATCATAATGGAACGGGCTATCTTTAAGAGATGCCGATTCTTCCTTTCAGCAACCCTATTTTGGGTAGCTGTATTAACACATCTGGTTTGGTGTATTATGCCAAAGTTAGAGAGATATCTCTGAAATTCACCATCAACATATCCTGTGCCATTGTCACTGCGAAGGATCTTTACAGTGGCATTGAATTGAGTTTTAATCATATTATGAAAATCACGAAAACATCGGAAAACCTCATTTTTTTGTTTTAAAAGATAAATCCATGTAGAATGAGAGTGACAATCAATAAAGTAACAAAGTACCTATGGCCAGTAATAGACACACGTCAGTAGGGACCCCACACATCAATATGAATTAACATAAAATGAATAGTTTTTCTATTATGAAGAGAATGTAAATAAGTAGAACGAGTCTGCCTCGCAAAAATGCAGGCTTCACAAAAAAATCATCCTCATTACAAGAAGAAACTAAATCAGGAAATATTTTCTTAAGAGTTCCTAGAGGGGGGTGACCTAGCCTACGGTGCTACTGATGAAGGTCTGATATTACCGAATGGACCTGATTAGAAGATGTAGTCAGAGCAGAAGTAAATCCTTCAATTGGCTCGAGCAAATAAAGTCCATTGTCTAGTTTACCACGTCCAATCTCTTTCCCGTGACCAGATCCTGGAAGACACAGTAAGATGGGAAAAATGTCACTTTACAATTCAAGTCATGTGTAAGACTATTGATAGAGAGCAAGTTAGTAGAGAAAGAGGGAACATGTAAAACTTTAGACAAAGAAAGGGATGGAGAATGTTGAATGGTTCCTTTTCCAGCAATGGAAGAATAGGAGCCATCAGCAATTCGAACTTTATCCTTTCTAGAAGTTGGAGAATATTGTAAGAAAAAAGAGGATAAACTTGTCATATGATCTGTGGCTCCTGTATCAATAATCCAAGGAGTAGAAACTAAAAAAACTTGGAAGCTTGTAAAAGTTTTACCTGAAGTAGTAAGGTAGGAGTTGGTTTGGTTAGTAGAGGAAATAGTGGTAGAGGTTGTACCGACAGTAGAAGATTGCAGAATACGTTGCGAGGTAGCTAACTCCTCCTGTGAAAGACCAATGTCTGCAGAGGGTGTTGTGGAAACTGTCTCAGAAATATGAGCTTTCGGTTTTCCTCTTTTTTGTGCTCTTTTTTGCTTAAAACAGCAGGCTTCCAATAGAGTTTCCAACAATTGGCCTTGGTATGATATGGTTTGTGACAGTGCTCACACTTGACAATCTCCTTAGCCGGATCATATTTAGTGTGAACAGACTGTAAGACTGATTTCTCCACAATAGGAGCATGAAGCATGGTTAATCACCGGCTTTCTCACACTGAACAAGTGCATAAGACTGTTCTAGTGTAGGAAGGGAGAACGACTTAATATTTGCACTCTGATTTGATCATACTCTACATTCAAACCTGCCAAGAAGTCATATACCCGAATCTTATCAACGTGCTTCCTATAAGTAGTCACATCATTTGGATTAGTGGGGTGATAATCCCCATAATGATCCAACTCCTGCCAAAGAGAGCGCAACTCAGCATAATATTGGGCCACAGTCAGTTCCTTTTGGGTAGTCTCATGAAGCTTCTTTCGTAGCTCATAAACTTGTGCATCATTCCGCAACTGTCTATAGGTTTCAGTAGTAGCTTTCCAGATTTGGGCTACAACATCAAGTAATAGGTAACCCTGGGCAATATTTGGATGCATGGAATTCAAAAGGAATGACATAATAAGAGAGTCATTTGATATCCATTTATCCTGTAAAACACCTGCGGTAGTAGGTTTGATAGTGGTGCCAGTAATGTGTCCAACTAGTCCTCTTCCAACAATAGTTAGGTAAGCAGATCAAGACCAGATAAAATAATATGTGCCATCAAATCTTTTCGAAAGAGGATGAAGAGTGAGAAAATATTCGGATCCAGTGGGAGCAATAGTATCATTGGTGGTTGTCATGTTGAAAGAATTGTCTGCAGTTCTTCAGTCTTCACCCCTTCAAAGTAACTGAAATGTCGCAAAATGCAATAGCCAAACCACCTAAAAAAGGTTATAAATACCTCCCTCTTTTTTTTTTTTTTCTTTAAAAATTACAAATATGCCCTTGAAAAAACCTGAAATTACAAATAAGTCCCTAAAAATTGCAAATTACGCATAGGTCCCTGTAGTTATGCTAATTTACTAATAGGTCATTGAAAGAATTCAAATTTACAAAATAACCCCTCCTTTTAATTCGATAAATCGACGGTAAGTTCAATCGATAGATGAAGCACCACAAACACAGAAACTCTACAGCGATTCAATCGCGATCTATCGCAGGGACTTTGGCAACGAAACTGAGACTTAAACACCAGAAATTGAGAGAAAAATCAGATGTAAACTCACTGTTAGGTGCAGGAAGCAGAACCAGTAGTAGCAGAGTCTTTGTGTCTGCTGTTTCGACTCCTTTTTTCTGTCGATTGCACAGGAAGCAGCGGCAGTACCTCAGCAGTGGCGGTAACTGGAAGCGGTAGGGATTAGCAGCAGCGTTAGTAGCAGCGGTGGCAACATGAAGCAGCATCGGCGGTAATATGGAGCGTGGTTCTTCTCTTCTTCTTCTTCTTCTTTCTTTTTCTTCTTTTTTTTTTTTTTTTTTTTTTTCTGGTCTTCGAGGTTTGCAACAGAAAAGATAGTGCAGCGGTAGTAATTGAAAAACGATGGTGACCCAATTGCGATGGTTTGCGATGGATTTGAAAAAAAAGAAGAGAGAAGAAGAAGAAAAAAAATCTACTGAGTACCCCTTCCTATTAAAAAATAGAGAGGGTTACCAGCAGTATCAAACATTGGCCTTGCCAAGCAAATAATGTCTGGGTTGTATTGCTCAAGGACGGCACTCAACTCTCTAACGCCAGCCCTCTTCTTACACCACTAATATTCCAATCTAAAACTTTCATAATGGAAACAATGAAAAAGAGTTAAAAGTTTTGGTTTGAACAAAACTGACCTGCATCCCCCCACCACAAAAAAAAAAAAAAAAAAGTCTTTCGTTGCGCAAGCTGCTCATCCGCTGCATACAATGAAAGACACTCTTGCCTTTCCATTTTGATTTTCTATGTGTTGGGTAGTTGTCACTACACCCTCTTCTTGAAGAAATCTTCTCGGCTACTTTGTAACTCCCTTCTGTTGGCCATCATATTGACCAGCAGGCTTTCCAACATGACAGGGTTCATAGTTTGCCTTTGTTTGCTTCGGATGTGCCACCTTGAACTCCTGTCGATCTTGTATTGGCAGTTAAGAACCCCCCCAATCTCACCATCACCCTCAGATATCAGCCCCTCAAGCGCCACGTGGTATGGCTGGCCATGAGAATTCTCCACCTCTTCTTCTTTGTCAAAAGTAGGTTCATGGCCCAGCTCAATAATAATTCATGTGTTAACTGGTTCTGTCATGGTTTGAACCTAATTAGGATGCCCCAAACTTGAGTCCAGCCCACTTTGCACCTCTACAGATTTGGTCAACAGCTGAACATGATCTGGATTTGGACCCACTTCAACATACGCCTCTTTAGAAAGAGTCTGAATATTACCTGGACTCTGATCCACTCCATTTCAAAAATTACTCAAACCCAATTCCACATCAGCGTGTATTTCCAATGAGGGAAATTTTAATTCTTGAGAAATTCCTTCCTAGAGAAAGTTGGAGTATTGTTCTCCACTTCCTCCTCACCATATGAAATTCCAAAACTGCCCCCCTTCCTGCATCTAATCATCCTTGGATGATACAACGGTACTTGTTGGTTCTTCCTTCTTTGTTAAAGCAATCTTTGCCTTTATAAACCTACGTTTTTCCACTTGGTGCTCTTCATGTCTGCAGTAGCTACATCATGAAAGTTCTAACTCATAGTTTACCCTACGCATGAAGGAAAGAAATTTCATGGACTCTAGTGATGTAACCAGCCAGAGACAGCTTAGGAGGGGCTGAAAGAGGGCCCAAGCCCATTAGCAGTTCGTGGCAAGCCCATGGGGGGCTGAACCAATATGGGGGCATTTTGTTCATTATCCACACCTGGTTCAAGCCCTATTTAGTTGGAATAATCTCAGCTATTTTTGTGGAGTCCTTTTCTACTTTTCTTTTGTTAGTTAGAGTCCTATTTCATGAGTTAGTTAAGAGTTTTAGTTTGAGCAGAAGTTCTTTAGTTAATTAGTTGTGGGCCCCTAAGGAATCTTAATTAGAAGTTAGTTGGGTTTTCTTTAAGAGTTCACGTAGGAGTCTTAGTACTATCTATAAAAACAAGTCTAGGGTTGTAATTCAATTCGGTTTGCGATGAATGAAAATATGAGAATTGCAGCCAGGAAGTTCGCCAATGTGCTTCAGGGCTTGAGAAGCCTTGCAGCAACCAGTGAAGTTCTCTCCAAGATTATGAACAGCAACCTGCGATTACAAGTAAGTCTCATACCAGCCCTTCGCCACCTGTATTCTCTCCTTCCAGCTTTTGAATCCTTGATAAAGGAAGAAGACTGTAGGAGGAGTTGTATATGTTACACCAGACTCAAATCAGGTAGCCATACAGCCGCAGTCATAGTCGATAGTGGGAATAGTGTTAATTAATGTGGTCAGGTTTTTTTTCTTTCCCCCCACTAGAACTGGGTTGAGAGTTGTGAGGGACCCCTAATCCTACAGAGTTTCCCTACTCAACAATGATAGACTAGAAGTATCTCATAGGTGTTTAGTTCCTGTTTGTCTCTATGGCTATTCTGAAGAAATTTGGAGTCATTTAATATCTATGAAATTAGCTGGCATCATCTTAGGGAGGCCTTGGTTATACGATAATGATGTATCAATCTTGGGAAGGGACAACACTTTTAAATTCTCACATAAGGGATAGAATCGTATTGTTACCACTAAACTTACCAGCAGAGATCAGGAAGAAACAGACCCACAAACCAACCAGCAGACACCCACTCAGGCAAATCTTGGTTATTCCACCCAAGGTGTAAAAAAGTATGTTCCACCCAAGGGATGAAGTAAAGAAAGCAATCTTATCATGGCATGAGTCACCAAAGTAGAGACACCACAACCTGAAGAAGAGCATTCTCCACCCATCAAAGAACATCTCCAGCAATATTCAGATGTAGTACCAGAAGATCTTCCTGATGGATCAACCCCCATTCAGAGACCATCGATCTTGTACTAGAAGCGCCACTTCCCAACCTACCAGCCTATTGGATGAGCCCTGCCGAACATGAAGAGTTACAAAGACAAGTTGAGGATCTTATGAAGAAGGGATTTGTGACCAAAAGCCTCAGTCCTTGCGCTATGCCAGCCTTGTTAACCCCCAAGAACGATGGATGATGGAGGGTGTGCGCAGATGGTAGAGCCATCAGCAAAATCACAATGAAGTACTGATTCCCTATATACCCAAACCTGTTGATATGCTTGACATTCCCTTTGGTTCTTCAGTCTTCTCCAAACTTGATCTCAAAAGCGGGACCAAATCAGAATCAGGCTAGGAGACGAGTGGAAGGCAGCATTCAGAATTAGAGGAGGCTTATTTGAATAGAAGGTCATGCCCTTTGGTTTGACCAATGCACCTAGTAACTTCATGAGGGTTTTGGCTCAGGTACTCAAACCCTATATTGGGAAGTTCTTGGTAGTATACTTTGAAGATATTTTGGTGTATGGCAAAACCCCGGAGGATCATCTGAAGCATCTACAATGAGTAATGGATGTCTTGAGGGCAGAGTAGCTATTCCTCAATCTCAAAAAATGCACTTTCATGCTACCAAAAGTGATCTTCTTGGGATTCTTCATCTTCAGGAGGAGTAGAGCCAGATCCAGAAAAGTTCAGATGTATTGCAGAAGGGTATGGATGAAGTGGCATATAAGTGATATGTTACCAACTTCAATTCCTTATGATTCTTGTCACTTTCTTTTGACGTACATAATAACAGTGTGAAGTTGGATCAAGTCTTTATAAAGACGATGATCTGAGTGAAAGCGTAGATGGTCTTAGACACCTTGTACAAAAGCATTATCTAGATTTAGTACGAGTCTGTATTCAAGGCCATACTCTACAATATTCCTTGTATTTACCATATATAACAAATTAATGCTCCAATAGCTAAAGTTGCGAGCTCTTTCTATAGAACAAATTGATCCTTCTTCAAATTTTGATCTTTTGTTGCCTGACACCAATTGGCTGTTCCACTAAGCTGGTAAATTTCACTTAATACACATTAACACAAGCTAGTTCCTTTACACATTGTTCTCGTGACAACACATCGCCAGTGGTGATTAATTACTTCCACACCCTCTCATGCATGCTTATTTGGTTCTCTTCCCAAAGACATCTGACAAAGATGTGTTAAACACCAATTGCACAAATAATGGAAGTTCCACTAGCGCGTATATACTGATTGGGATACTTGCTAGAATGACTATTGGGGCAAAGGCCCATAAACGAACCCCGTATGGAAGCATAAACAAGACAGCTGCCACAAAAGATATCATCATCCCCACTATAGAGATGAAGAGAAATGAAAGGCCCAACATCAGCATTCGAGGCAAAGTTGACAAGAAATCTTCTTCAGCGAATCGTGATGTTATGATGGCTAGAAACATTAACATTGAAGCAACGGAAGAGCAAAGTGCTAACACATTTGATATGACAAAAACTGTTGAAAACTTGCCATGTATGTATCTATTGGCTTCTCCTTCTGTTAGATCACCACCATAGTCCTCAACACCCGGTATTGTAAACAGTGCCGCAAACATAATCGTACTGATTAATGTTGCTACCACCATACATTGTGTTGATGTATCCTTCATCCATGTAGTGCCTTCCTTTAGTAAGTCTTTATGCTCTTCCGTGAATAATGCTTTTGGTGTTTGCTTATTTTTGTCTTCGCACCAATGATAGTTGGACTTCATAATATATTCCACTTCCTACATTAGATGAAAAAAGGAACTCTTAAAATTCACCTACACATCATGATCATGGTGATGGATGAATAGAATTGCATGCCTTGAATATTCAAACTTTGGATGCATGCATTGATGACTACATGTAAGAAGGAAAAACTAATCACCTTACTCCAGAGTAGCTCACGTTGCATTTGAAGAGCTGCACCAGGAACTTGATTCAGCCTTTCGATATTAGCTGGTCTTTTGGTAGCTATATGTGACATGAAGTCTCCTGATTCATCGGTCATCAGTGCAAGATCATTCTTCATTGGGCATAGATAATGAATAAGCCCAAAAATCTTTTCTTGGCGGTGTCTGATTGCGCAGTGGAGTATTGTTTCATCATCGTGTGAGTCTGATGAAAGCGTCAAAAGTTGAGGACAAGTCTTGATACATTCTTCGATGAATTCAACTGTTCCGTTCTTGGTTGCATAAAACATTGCAGAAAGGAGACCTTCCTCCACCCTATCAACTTCATCAACTTCTAATAGCATTTTTCCCCATATTTCTTTTAGTAGCTGTAAGGCTTGAAAATGCTTCAGCTTCTCCTCATAAATGTCCCTGCAACCAGGCACTGTACACCGTGTATCCATTGTAGAATTTAATTGAACATCTTTCATGTATATGATATGAAGATGACAACATTGATGAGTCTGAACCACTTGTGTGTCTGGTTTTCCCACCACACAATAGGAGTGAGGTCTATGTGTGACTCATTGAGGGTCATAAATCTGAATTATTTTCTCAGTATTCAAACTGTGTGTCCCACCTATTGTTTAGTGAAGAAGCATCAAGGAAGTGTACTGTGATCTAGACTGACAATGATGAGCACAGTCACCTTTCCGTCGGGGGAGCATATATTGCTTCCTTGCTGTTTCTCCATCACACAACTAGGGTAGGACTTGTGGGATTCACTTCTGAATTACTCTTATCAGTATTTCAGATGTGGGTTCTACACCTAATATGTGGTGAAAAGCGTCAAGAGAGCATGGTATGTGCTCACCGATGGAGGTGAGCCACACTCGATGATGACGGCCTAATGGGGGAAGGAAGATGCTGGATTTCATACCTAATTCAGTGAGTATCTTCTGAAGTGGCCTGCCAAAGTGTACCTTCAGAAGCTGAAGGCAATGGTACATCATCTTGTCTGGACCAGACACGGGTAGGTGTAGGTTAGAATTTGGAAGCCTCCACAAGAGAGAGAAAGAGAGAATTTTTTACGTCTCCTGTTGTGTGCCAACAAGTAACTTTTGCATCGACATTAACATCTAGCACTGCTCCAGCCATGTTTACACATACACAATTTTTAAATGAGGTAGGCAGAAGGAATCATTCTCCATTTGTGTCGATTAACAGTGGAGCTAAAAGAGAATAGAAAATACTTCACATGAGTTCTTTTTTGGTAAAGAAGAAATACTTACATGAGTAGATGAAATAGGAGCTAGAAGAGAATACAAAATACTTCACATTAGTTCTTTTTTGGTAAAGAAGAAATACTTACATGAGTAGATGAAATAGTATCCTATGTTCCCAACGCTTAGGGCTGGCAATGAACTTCTGAATGCAGTTTTCTTCTCTGCGAGTGTTTCCAAGGCTATCCATTTATCGTCCTCGATCAAGACTAAATGTGGGTATTTCTGTACTAGTTCAAGAGCTAGGTCTGCAGTACAAATAAATTATTTAATTAATTTTTAAAATTATTAGGAAAGCCAACATTCAATGGTCTGTTAAAACCTCAAAGATCAATTAATTTAGGTCCCTATTGATCGGACAGATTAAGTGGATTCATCCGCTCTAAATTAGGAAAGATTCTTTTTTACTTACAATAGAAATCAGCCCAAAAAAAAAAAAGAAGACCCCTTTGGGGGTGAGATATATAGTACTAATAATACTTACCATAGAAATCACCCCGAATTAGACAAGTAAGAATTGTAGCTCTAGTTTTTTCGAGCTTGCCGTCACGGTCTTGCTTCTGAGTATCTACATCTTGGCATATGGTGATCGGGTAAAGATAGTTCACCACACCTTTGTTGCCGGCCATTGCGGCAATGTTTATTGGAATTTTTCCTCCGTAGAATTCGCTTTCAAGGAACACTAGTTTCTTATCATTTTCTAGTACCATGCCCTTGACTATCTCTTCATTCCCCTTAGAAGCAGCAATGTGGATGGCTGTTCTACTGTTTTTTTCTTCTCTTGATAGATCATCTAGAGACATCATGTTTATCATTTCTTTTGCAATTTCAACTTTTCCTTGTTGAACTGCCACATGAATTGGAAGTTCTCCTCTCGTTGTGAGCCTAGATCGAAGAGCTCCCTTATTTTCGGAGAGCAACTCAGACGTAGTCTTCCAGTTGCCATCAACAATAGCTTTGTACAAAGGTAGACACCATGTGTAGGCTGTGCTCCTCTGAGTTGTCACTGCCAATATCAACCACTTTCATTTAAGCTGCTAGCTGAGTTCTTTATGTACATACTATATTTTAAATTAGAATGAACATTCAGAAATCAGTGATTGACTAGGCCTAAGCCCTTTTGCCATCATGGATCTCATGAATTGGGTCATCTAAGTTGCATGAATTGGGTCATCTAAGTTGCCCACAAAAATGTTGGTGCGGATCCATCTTTGGTGTTAGGTACAATTAATGGAGTGACACATAACATTTTAGAACTTGAAATACTGTAGGTGAAGAGAAAGTTGAAATCATCCGTGTACATTGATTACTTACCTAGAGTAGTACTTGTTGGATAAGTGAATTCAAACATGATAACTAGTTGGCTCCAAATATGTGTGACATTGTCTAGTTCGTCAATGTATGGTAGTGCCCTGGCTCCACATTTTTCTCTGAATACTGATATAATTTCTTCCTTCTTCTTCTGCCAATCCTCATCCTCCTTGCTGGAAGTATCTTCTGGCTGATGTTTTGCTCCAATCACATAATCCCAAAATCCTTTCTCCTTCAAGAAGTTTTCCATGCTATCTTTCCAAGTCTTGTAGTCTTCTTCTGTCAGAGTGGGAATCTCATCAAGATCATCATCTGTTGATGATACATCAGTTTCTCCTAGGAAGAAAGTAAATTCATTTATATTATAGATGTTAGAATGAATACCGAGAAGCAGAAAATAAAAATTGAATGAACATAGAAATTTCACGTGGTTCCCCTACCAACATGTTGTGCTACGTCTACAAATGAAATACTTTCACTATGAAGGAAGAAGATTATAGAAGATTATAGTGGAGACCTCTCAATCAATCACAAAACTCACATAGAGTTCTAATAGGGTAAATGGGTTGACCCGTCAGCTTGGGTCGTACCATATCCGATGGGAGTATGCCACCACCCCCCCCCCCCAATTCCAAAAATGAGATCAGTGATAGGCTCCCAGATCTCTCCTCCTATCATAGATCTGGGTCAACCCATATCCGATGGGGTACGCTTCCCACCCCCTTCCAAAAATGATATCAGATATAGGCTCCCGGGTCTCTCTTCCTATCATACATCTCACAAATCAAGTCATTTAGATTGCCCACCAAAAATATGTTGAATCAGACGATCCTCAATGCCGGATACAAGAATTCGGGTTACACATAATAGATAAAAACAAAATGATTGAAAATAAGATAGTAATTGTTAAGTTTCTGCTTTAACATTGCTTACCTGTCGTGTTTGTTGTATACATGTAAGCCAAGTGGCCCCAAATATGTACCATGATGTCTTGCTTTTCAAGATTTTTTAGTTTCTCATATTCACACTTGCTCCTGAATAATGATATGATTTCTTTCTTCTTCTGCAGTCAATCTTCATATTCTTCGTCGAAAGTATTTTCAGGTTCACGTTTTGCTCCAATCACATAATCCCAAAGTCCTTTTTTCTTCAAGAAATTCTCCATTCCATGTTTCCATTCTTTATGGTTTTTCTCTGTCAGCATGGGAATGCCTTCATAGCTGAGCCCTTCTGTTTCTGATGACACTTCAGTTTCCTTCTGTCCTTCCATACCTATATATGAATGAACAAACCAAATTATACATTCTTCAACTAACATGTATAGAAACGTACTTCAAGAGTACCAGAATAGGTTTTTCTTTGGGGTAAAAATGTACCAGAAGAGATGATTCCATGCGGATTCTGTAATTTTGTGCATCACCTTCCAGGACTTAGCAGTAATAGAGTGCTCTTCTCCTCCTCTAATTGCGGAATGAGTATTGGATGCAGAACAGGAAATGATGCTTGCTATTGATCAAGCAAAATGAAAACAGAAAACAGAATTCGAACTGAGTGAACTCTGGAAGAGAAATCTTCTGCCTTCTGACTACATTCAAACTCTTCTTTATTTATAGATGTAAAAAAAGGAAAGACAAAGGTAAAATAATTTAATACAGATGGAATTAAATAAGGATGCAATTTTAATGCAAAATTGAACAAAGGTATATGCATTATATACAGATAACTTGAGAATACAGGTACCCATCCATCACAAGATACAAAGAGATGTGTTATACATTGATAACTTGAGAATACAGCTACCCCATAACTTGCGAATACAGCTACCCTTCCATCACAAGATTCTTGGTCTTTCCAACCCAGCCAAAGCTAACAGGGATTTTCTTATATGCACAGATGGTGCGTGGGAGTCACCTACAGGCTACAGCACAAGGAGCACGTGGTTGTATTGTATAAGACCCTGAGACTACTTTTGTCGAAGCAAAGACGAGTGAGCAAGGCGATCTTGGCCTATATGGTGGATCCTAAAGCTATTCGCGATGCAGTGGATCCTAAAGCTATTCGCGATGCAGTTTTTGTTGCAATTTCAGTTCAATTGCTTAGGTTTCAAATAATTTCTGATTGTAAACCTGTTATTTTAGCCCTCAATGGACAGCCTTTATCCTTAAAGTTTTGTTATGTAAGTAGGTCTAGCAACATTTTGGCAGACTAAGTGGCAAAGGGTGCAAACAAATTTTGTGCTAATGGTTCATTGTAAATTCCTCTTTCCTTGCCTCTATGGATAACGTACATTTTCACCCTCACCTCCCAAAAAAAAAAAAAAAAAAAAAAAAAAAATGAAATCGGCCTGAAATATGTCGGACTGAAGCCACACGTCAGAATTGGTGGTTTCAGAAAGAGAGATATTTCCGGCCGGGGACAGAAGGCAAAGAGATTTTACGTCAAGGGTTTGGTGGTTTTCGGCGAAGGTGGACAGTTCTCGGCGAGGTGTAAGTAGAAGATGAGTTTCTTCACCCATCTAAGGGTTGGGTATGGGAGGGTCTAAATGGGATGGTTATGTCATTATATTTAAATGAGGGCAATATGGTCATTTGACTTATGAGTTAATAGAATCAAGGAACGAAATCTCAGCTTGATTTGCCCGTTCACTACTTGGCAAACCAGTTGAACCGGCAAAATCTCGTCCGACATATACAAAAGCAAAACTGCAAAAGTGCAAATGTAAGGTTTAAATAATAATAAATAATGTATAATCATTGCAAAGTGTCAACTGTCAAGTTTAAAAAAATTACAAAAATAAAACTTAATAGCAAATAAGTCACGTCCACTGGTCAAGTCATGTACAAAGGATGTTTACGATTAGTAATTATTTATTTTTATTTTTATACAATTCCATGGTTTTATATGAATCACGTGTGTGGCTCAAATGCAATTTACTGTTCATCTTCCTCCTCCATCCTTGGCTTTGCCAGAATCCAAAAGTATGAGTTTTCTCTTCCGAAGACCAGGAGCATCAACGATGTTTGTTCACCATGTTCACCATGAATAAGCTTCAATGGCGGATGGTGGTGTTGCGACGGTAGTGTTATCGAGGAGAAATTGCTATTTTCGGCAAGTTCAGTGATAAAATGGCTCGGCGATATCCCGTCGGATCGAATTTCGGCGATTTTGCTTTCCTTGAATAGAATCTTGGATGAATTCTTAATAGTGTGCATTTTGCAAGTGTACAATATATAATTTAGGCCAGTAAAGTGAAGTATTTAGAGTTTAACACAAAATACGTACTATAGTGATTCTAAAACTTAACTATTAGAGGTATTTGCATAAAAACGCCTAATATTGGCACTTTTTGGGCATTTATTAACATTGTCTCTAAAAGAAAACATTAAATACAATTATTTTTTGTTAGTGCCTCAAAAAATATTTTACAAATGTATTTAAAATACTATTTTCTTGTGGTATAATTGTGTCAATATCAATGTGAAAGGTCCAAACACCTTGTGTTTAATGGTTGTTACATAGAACAATTTGAACTTAACAATAAAAATTCAGCCGTATCATCAAAACGGAAAGTCATTGGCACCTTGCGATCTGGCGATCAAATTATAAGAGGATAATAAAATGGAGACCAACTAAGAAAATTCATATCCTACCATTCATATAAACTAAATAATCAGACTACCTTATAATTCCTATAGAAGATTGTTTCTTAGCTATACACATCTTTGATTAGGTATGTTACGAAATTTAATTCCTTATGATTCTTATCTCTTTCTTGTGACATACATGATAACAAATTCATGTTGCATATAAAGTCTTTGTAAAGACAATGATTTGAGTGAAATCTTAGATTGTCCTAGATGTCCTTGTACAAAAACATTTTCTAGATTTAGTACAAGTTCATATTTAAGTGGCTATATGATTTAAACACAAAGATTCCCTGGCCGAAACCTCAAGTGGGGCTCTCAGGATGGCTCGAAGAAACCACTCTAAGCTAGCCGAACACCTTCTAGAGACTATCTTGGGCATTTTCCCCTTTTAATGTTTTCATAATTTGAGTTGAGTCCAAATTCGTAAGTTAAGTTGAGTTTGATTTGGTTTGAAGAGTTCTATTTTGATTTAAAGTTAATTTAAATGAGTTTTAAGTTTTCTTAATTATCATGTGCTTTTTTAAGTTAGTTTAAAATTTGATTAACATTTGTGTTGTAGTAGATTCTAAATCTAGGGTTGAAGTCTTTAAAAAATTAGATTTTATTTTAATTGTCTTGATCAAGAGGTGGGACCCTTATCTATTAGGGAATTCCAACCTAAGTCAATGTCTACGTTTGAAAGCTATAAATTGCCCATTTGTGATTTGTAATTTTCAGTTTTTGATGAATAAAGATTATTGAATTTATTGTAGCTAGAGTATTTTTTTTTTTGGGGTAAAAGGGAATCTTTATTAAAGGGAGAAACCACGATTACATCCTAGTGATACAGCGTCAAATAACAGTAAGTGCCTAACATAAGGAGGGGGTGTATGTACATATAAAAAAGCTTCCTGCGTTAATGCTCATTCCTTTGCCAAAGCATCTGCCACAAAATTTGCTTCCCTAGGTACATGGGCAAAAGAGAGATAGTCAAAATATCCTGCTAGTTTGTTGATATCCGATATAATTGGAAAAATCTTCCACGGGGCCTCCATAGGGTGTTTGTGCAGGATGGAGATTAGAGCTTGATTATCACTTTCCAATACTATTTTGGACAATTTGAAAGCTTGTGCCCAAAGAATAGCCTGCCTTAAAGCAAGAGCCTCAAGCGTAAGAACATCTTGAGTTGTAGAGCCATGCCCAAAACCAAATAGCATTTGCCCCTATAATCCCTCGCAATCCCACCATAGCTTGCAAGATGCTTCTCCTTAAATAAGGAGCCATCGACATTAATTTTGGTAATATTGGGGGGGGGGGGGGGGGGGGAGTACCCATTTGATGACTCCATAGGAGATGGTTGTCACTGACTTCATAGCTTTGGATGAACAATAAAACTGAATACCCTTCCATACCTGAAAGCTAATTTGAGATGGCTGAATAGTGATGTCAGCTGCTATATTCGCTGTATATGATTTCCAAAGAAGCCATAAGGCAAGAAGGGTGTTAAGTATCATTGGTTTGTCCGTGTTGTTCTGTGCAAGAGTGATGCACTGTTGAACTGTAGATATAATCGAGTTAGCGACGAGCAAACCATTAAGCTGTAAGTCATGCCATACTTGTTTTGCATACTGACAGTGAATAAAAATGTGATCTGGTGATGTCTCCTGTAACCCACAGAATAAACATACTAGAGGCACAGAACATCCACGAGCTACCAGAAGGTCAGCTATTGGCAGTTTATGATGAAGGAGTTTCCATAGAAAATGTAGAGCCCTTGGGGGGAGTGTTAGTCTCCAAAGATGATGCCATGATGATATGTCATTCGAGCAATTACCCTGGCTAGGCTTCTGTGAACAAGCTAGTCTATAGGCTAATCTGACTGAGAAATTCCCTGAAGAAGTCCAAGACCAGATTAAACGATCCACCAATGCTAAATGAGGAATCGGAATAAACAGAATTTTCTCCACTACGTGCCCAGGCCACCATTTATTTAATAGCTCTCTATTCCAAGAATGAGTTCGAGGGTTGATCAGCTGAGCAACTTTGGTAGGACCTTTCGTGGCAAACGGGTAACATCCCACATCCAGAAGAGTATCCGGAATCCACTGAGATTTCCAAGGATGAATAGAATCACCGGATCCTACTTGGATGAAAATACCTTGTTTCACCAGATCTTGGCCCATCAATATAGACTTCCAACCCCATGAGTCAGTAGCTTGCGGTTCTACTTCGAGGAAGGAATTCTTTTTGCTGTATTTATGCAACATAAGCTTTCCCCACAGTGTGTTTGGAGTTTGAATTAACTCCCATGCCTTCCGAGACAGAAGTGCAAGGTTAAAAGCATGAAGGTTTCGGACATTCAGTCCGCCTTCAGATTTTGGCTTACAAATGGTATGCCAATCCACTGTGTGAACATGTTGTCGATCGCCATTTGACCAAAAGAAAGATCTCATATATTTCTCCATTTCCATTAAAGTGCTCATCGGTAACTTGAAGCAAGACATGAAATGAGAAGGCATGGCTGCCAAAGTAGCTTTAATTAGAACTGTCTTACCTGGAGCTGAGAGGACTTTAGATTTCCATCCTTGTAACTGGCGAGATACTCGCTCTATCAGGGTAATACAATGTTTCTTCTTAAATTTTCCTGCAAAGAGAGGAATACCCAAATAGATATCCATTGCCGATGTTGGGGGTGATATGGAAATGAGTGGCTAAGACCCGTTTCATACTGGTTGATGTGCTTTTACTATAGTGATGTGCTTTTACTATAGTGTGCCCTTGTTTTCTGTAAATTCAGTTCTTGTCCTGAGTGGGAACAATAATCCTGAATGATTCAGGTAAAATTACGAGCCTCAGATGCCTTGGCTTGCCAAAACAAGATTAGATCATCTGCAAAAGCCAGATGCGATATCCTTTCACCTCCCTGCGCTAAAGCAATGCCTTGGATTTTCTTTTGAGAGACTGCAAGCTCTAGATAAGAAGATAATACCTCAGCACAAAGTATGAATAGGTATGGAGATAAATGGTCCCCTTGTCTAAGGCCCCGCGAGGGCCTGAAGCTGCCAGAAATAGATCCATTAATCAGAAGAGAATATCTCACTGATTGCACACAAAACATAACCCACTCTATCCATTGGTGAGGAAAACCATAAGAGATAAGGGCTTGTTTAAGAAAACTCCATTCCAATCTGTCATAGGCTTTGCTCATATCAAGCTTGACAGCCATAAGACCTGTCTTTCTGTTCTTATGCCGATTCAGTTTTGTAAGAATCTCATGAGCTATCAAAATATTGTCCTGGATATGCTTGCCTTTAACAAATCCATTTTGTTGAAAAGAAATCACTTGTGGGATAATATGTTTGAGCCGGTTCACCAGGAGCTTCGAAATGATTTTATAGTTTGTATTGCACAAACTAATTGGTCTATAATCTCCCACCCCCTGAGGCAATCAGATTTAGGGATAAGTGTGATGAAGGTGTTATTATGAGCTGAGGTGAATGTACCTGTTTGATAGAATTGTAACACCATTGCCTCTACATCCTCTTTAATAGACTCCCATGCATGCTGATAAAATATCGCTGGAAAGCCATCAGGTCCTGGGGATTTAAGACCATTCATACCAAACACTGCATCCTTTATTTCTGCTGAAGAAAAAGGTCTGACCAACCATGATTTATCTTCCTCAGAAACCCTGTTGGCAATAGGATTGAAATAATAGGGTTCCTTTGAGGGGACTCTATGGTCGTTTAGTTCTACATTTTTCAAGCTTTTTCAATCCAGTTTTGCAACTCCTTCAAGCAATAATTCCAGCAAGCATCCTCAATCTACAAGTACAACAGCTTCCCCAACCCCTTTTAGACTCCCTTCCCCTTGCCCTAGGATCACACCTAATCCCAAAACCTAGCCCTATTATTAATTTCCCAATTAAACCTGCTTCCCTTAATGCAGAAAATTTCTACACTTCATCTTCTTCCTTGGGAATTCTACAGAATTTTTAAAACTCTAAAAATCCAGACCTGTCCACACTCCTGGCCTTACTTTATAATTCAAACTTATAGACACCAGTTCTGAAATTACAGAACTAGCAAGGATAGCCCTTCATCCACCCTAGCCGAACCATCACAAAGCCATAAATTCTGATTTATACAAATATCCAGAAACCTGCTCACATTGTAACTGAGTTTGAGAGTGAAAATCCCTCTAAAACCCTAGAATTTTCATTCTTCTTTGCTGGAATTTCCTGGGAAAACCTAAACTAGGGAAATTACTTCAATACCTTTAGGCCTAGATCTTTGTTTACTTATGATATATAACAAATTAATGCTCCAATACCTAAAGTTGCAAAGCTCTTTCTTATAGAATAGATTGGTTCTTCGAATTTTGATAGTTTTTCCATCGAGCTATTTAATTTTACTTTGTTTTTTTTCCAATAAAAGATGAGCTTTGTTAAAAGAAGAAAAATAAAAAAGATTATAAGGAACTAAAAACTCATACTTGCAACAGTAGTTCCACCCAATAGCTGGTAAATGTAACTTAATACACAGTAACACAGGATAGTTCCTCTACACATTGTTCCCCATCACAACACACGGGTGGTTGATTAATTACTAGTACACCCTTTCATGCATGCTTATTTGGTTCTCTTCCCAAAGACATGATCTGAGGTGTTGAACACCAGCTGCACAAATAATGGAAGTTCCACCAACGTATATATTCTAATTGGGATAATTGCTAGAATGACTATTGGGAAAAAGGCCCATAAACGAACCTCGTATGGAAGCATAACCAAGACAGCTGCCACAAAAGATATCATCATCCCCACTATAGAGATGAAGAGAGATGAAAGGCCCAACACTAGCTTTCGAGGCAAAGTAGATAAGAAATCTTCTTCTGCAAATCGTGAAGTTATGACGGCTAGAAACATCAACAATGAAGCAACAGAAGAGCAAAGTGCTAGCACATTTGATATGACAAAAATTATAGAAAACTTGTCATTTATGTATTTATTGGCTTCTCCTCCTCTTGTAAGAATACGGCTAGAATCGATACCTGGTATTGTAAACACTGCTGCAAACATTATGGTACTAATCAATGTTGCTACCACCATACATTGTGTTGATGTATCCTTCATCCATTTGGCTCCTTCCTCTAGTAATTCTTTATGCTCTAATGTGAATATTGCTTTTGGTGTTCGACAATTGCCATCTTCAATCCAATGATAGTTGGATTTCATAATATATTCCACTTCCTACATGTAGATGAAAAAGAACTCTTAAAATTCACATACATGCATCATGGTCTTGACTACTCAGATTTTGAATGCATGAATTGATGACTACATGAAAAACAAAAATTAATCACCTTACTCCAGAGTAGCTCACGTTGCATTTGAAGAGCTGCACCAGGAAGTTGATTCAGCCTTTCGATATTAGCTGGGTTTTTGGCAGCTAAATGTGATATGAAGTCTCCTGATGCATCGCTCATCACTGCAACATCATTCTTTATTGGGCCTTGATGATGAATAAGCCCAAAAATTTTGCCTTGGTGGTGTTTGACTGCGCAGTGGAATATTGTTGCATCATGATGTTTGTCGGATGAAAGCATCAAAAGTTGAGGACAGGTCTCGATACATTCTTGGATGAATTCAACAATTCCGTGCTCAGTTGCGTAAAACATTGCAGAAATGAGACCTTCCTCCACCTTCCTAACTTTATCAACTTCTAGTAGCATTTTCCCCCATATTTCTTTTAGTAGCTTTAAGGCTTGAAAATGCTTCAACTTGTCTTCATAAATGTCCTTGCAACCAGGCACTGTTCACCATGCATCCACTATAGAGAGTGAGTGAATATCTTTCAATGTATATGATGTTGTGATGATGGGTCCGGATCACCTTTTTGTTGGGGGAGCATGTATTGCTTTTTGACGTTTTTCCACTACACTATAGGGGTAGCACCCATGTGGGACCCACTGGGGGTTTCGCATTTGAAACATTTTATTAGTACTCAGACGTGGGCTTCATGCTTGTTGTGTAGTGAAAAAACTTCAGGAAATAAAGCAGTATATGTTCCTCCGACAAGGAGATGATCATGACTACCTAATGGGGAAGGCTGATGCTCCCTTTCATGCTCCATTTCTTACCTGATTGAATAAGTATATTCTGAAATGGCATGCAAAAGTGTGACTTCAAAAGTTGAAGAAAGAGGTTCTTGCTTGGACCAGACGTGGGCTCGTCAGTGGGACCTGTAGTTGTAGGTTAGAATTTGGATTCTTCCCACCTAGCCTGCTCATACAACCATATACCCCAACTCATATGAGTGTGAGACCCAATGCCTTGCCTTGCCCTAACACAAGCAGACTGTAAGGATGGGTCCCACACTCATGGAAAAGATCTGGACTTGAACTTGAAAGCACCACCAGAGAGAGAGAGAGAGAGAGAACCTTGACTGTTTTGTCCGTTGGGGTTGAAGGAATTTTCTACATCTCTCGTTGTGTGCCAACAAGTATTTTTTGCATCGACATGAACATCTAGCACTGCTCAAAGTCATATTCATACATATAGAGAGAATTTTTAATTTAGATAGGTAGAATGAGTCATTCTCCAGTTGTGTCGATTAACAGTGGAGCTAAAATCAACATCAAAAAAGAAAAATAAAAAGTGGAGCTAAAAGAAAATACAAAATACTTACACGAGTAGATAAAATAATATGCTATGTTCCCAAAACTTATGCTTGGTAATGAACTTTTGAATGCCGTTTTTCTGTATGCGAGTGTCTCCAAGGCTGTCCATTCATCTTCACTATTGGTCATTACTAAATGTGGGTACTTCTGCACTAGATCGAGAGCTAGGCCTACAGTACAAATAAATTATTTAATTAAAAATTGAAAATTATTGGAAACCCAACGTTCAAATGAATTAATTTGGTTGCCTATTGATCAGACAGATTAAGTGGATTCATCAGCTTTAAATCAGAGAAGATGCCGCTTTCACTTACAATACCCCCTTAAAAAAAGATAAAAAATAGAAAACCTTCTTAGTGTGGGAGATATAAATAAAGATACATACTTACCATAGAATTCAGTCTGAATTAGACAATTGAGAATCCCGGTTCTAATTTTGTTGAATTTGTCATCATGGTCTTGCTTCTGAATATCTACATCTTGGCATATGGTGATCGGATAAAGATAATTGACCACACCTTTGTTGCCGGCCCTTGCGGCAATGATTATTGGAATTGCACCATTGTATGCTCTGGTCTGAAGCAGCACTAGTTTCTTTTCTTTTTCCAGTACCATGGCCTTGACTATCTTTTCATTCCCCATAGAAGCAGCAATGTGGATGGCCGTTCTACCGAGTTTGTCTTCTCTTGATATGTCATCTACAGACGTCATGTCTATCAATTCTTTTGCAATTTCAACTTTTTTTTGTCGAACTGCCACATGAATTGGAAGTTCTCCTCTCGTAGTGAGCCTAGCTCTAATTGCTTCCTCATTTTTTGAGAGCAACTCAGACATAGTCTTCCGGTTGCCATCAACAATAGCTTTGTACAAAGGTACATACCATGTGTAAGCTGTGCTCCTCTGAGTTGTCCCTGCCAAGATCAACCACTTTCATTTAAGCTGCTAGCTCAGTTCTTAATGTACATACTATATTTTAAATTAGAATGAACATTCAGAAATCAGTGATGGGCTAGGCTTAAGCCCTTTTGCCATCAGGGATCTCATGAATTGGGTTAACCAAGTTGCCCACAAAAATGTCATTGCGGATCCATCATTGGTGTTAGGTACAATTAATGGAGTGACATAACATTTTATAACTTGAAGTACAGTAGGTGAAGAGAAAGTTGAAATCATGCTTGTACATTGATTACTTACGTAGAGTAGTATTTGTTGGATAAGTGAATTCAAACATGGTAACTAGTTGGCTCCAGATATGTGTGACATTGTCTAGTTCGTCAATGTATGGTAGTGCCCTAGCTCCACATTTTTCTTTGAATACTGATATATAATTTCTTCCTTCTTCTTTTGCCAGTCCTCATACTCTTCGCTGGAAGTATCTTCTGGCTGATGTTTTGCTCCAATCACATAATCCCAAAATCCTTTCTCTTTCAAGAAGTTTTCCATGCTATCTTTCCAAGTCTTATAGTTTTCTTCTGTTAGAGTGGGAATCTCTGTTGATGATTCATCAATTTCACCTAGGAAGAAAGTAAATCCATTTATATTATAGATGTTAGAATGAATACTAAGAAGCAGCAATACAAAAATTGAATGAATATAGAGATTTGATTTGGTTCACCAACCACGTGTTGTGTTACGTCTACAGATGAAGAACTTTCACCATGAAGGGAGAAGGTTACAGAGGAGACCTCTCAATCAATCACAAAACTAACATGAAGTTTTAATAGGATAAATGGGTCGACCCATCAGGTTGGGTCGTACCATATCCGATGGGGGTATTCCACCACACCCACTCATTCCAAAAATGAGATCGGTGATAGGCTCCCAGATCTCTCCTTCTATCATGTATGAATGAACAAACCAAATTATACATTCTTCAACTAACATGCATAGAAACGTACTTCAAGAGTACCAGAAGAGGGTTTTTTTTTGGGGGTAAAAAAGAACCAGCAGAGATGATTCCATGGATTCTGTAATTTGTGCATTACCTTCCATGTCTTAGCAGTGATAGAGTTCTCTTCTCCCCCTCTGATTGCGGAATGAGTATTGGATGCAGAACAAGAAATGATGCTTGCTATCGATGAAGCAAAATGAAAACAGAAAACAGAATTCGAACTGATTGAACTCTGGAAGAGAAATCTTCTACCTTCTGACTACATTCAAACTCTTCTTTATTTATAGATGTAAAAAAGGAAAGACAAAGGTGAATAATTTAATACAGAAGGAATTAATAAGGATGCAATTTTAATGCAAAATTGAACAAAGGCATATCCATTATATACAGATAACTTGAGAATCCAGGTACCCATCCATCACAAGATACAAAGAGATGTGTTATATATTGATGACTTGAGAACACTGCTACCCCATAACTTGAGAATCCAGGTACCCATCCATCACAAGATACAAAGAGGTGCGTTATATATTGGTGACTTGAGGATACAGCTACCCCTCCATCACAAGATTCTTGGTCTTTCCAACCCAACCATACCATACCTGTTGTTCCGAAATCTAACTACGGATTGTCTGGTTCATTGCTGGTCCAGGTCTGGTTCTTGAGAAACAAAGAGTGAGCAAGGTGACTTCGGCCCCCATGGTGGGACCTAAAGTTATTTGTGATGCAATTCATCTTTTTGCGATTTCAGTTGAACTGATTCAAATAATTTCAGATTTCAAACCTGCTATTTTAGCCCTTAATGACAGCCTCTCATCTTTTAAGTTTTGTTATGTAAGTAGGTCTAGCAACATTTTGGCAAATTAACTGGCAGAGGGTGTGTTGCTGCAAAAACCCTCCTCGTCCACCAAAATTCATTGGCCTGCACAAAGGAACTTGACAGTGCTGGTCGAGATCCGTCTCCGACGACAAAGTTAGCTGGAGATAAACAGGAGGAAACAAATGGGCTAACTTTCTGAACTCATGAATGATTTCTCTTAACCTTTTCTCATCTTTCTATTCGTTTATATAGATTCTAAGAGTTTTACTTGCCCTTTAGTGATTGAATCCTGCTTGGAATCTTATTGATGAGTTAGTTTCGGACTCTTTATTAGGAGAATCTCTTGGCCTTATCTCTTGACTTTATCTGTTGCGTGATTTATTGTGAGTTCAATTCTGGTCGTTCTTGATGACCGATCTCCATGGCTATCCGTTATGGTCGAACCACTTATTGGTCATTAATGTCCGGTTTGTCAGATTGTATGATGGTTGAACCGAACCGTGGTCGGTCCGACCTAGATATCAATAGTTCATTATAAATTCCTCTTTCCTGGCCTCTAGGCATTTATTTTGTCATGGAGAGGGAATATAAAGTACATTTCGACAAAAAAAAAAGGACAACTTGAGAAAACAATGAGACTGAAATTCGCCTGAAGTCGCACTAAACTTTAATCGGACCGAAGCCACGGTTTTGCTAATGATGCTTGTTTGGGATTGGTGGTTTCAGCCCAAAACCATTAAGCCTACATTAGAACCGACCTAGACTAAACTGTTGCAACTCCAGGGCTGTTAAGAAAATTTCCATCTTTGACTCTTATTAGGCTTTTAGAAAACCTACAATTTGTGTCGATCAAAACCTAATTTTTGAACTATTAAAGTTACAACTACTCTGCGTATCTATGATTAACATTTGCTTTTTGTTGTTGTCGTCGGAATCACTATGTTTGGAATAATCAATAATATATGTCATGTACCTCTTTTTTTTGGTAACCTGTCATGTACCTCAATCATATGATATCAAGTTGTCATACATAACTCAAGTTGTCATACATAACTCTACGAAAAAGAAAAAGTAAACTATATCAATGTGTTGGGTCGTTGCGAATAGGGTCATGAAGTGCAACTGTAGCAAGGAGAGCCTCATACGTGACCACAAATTCCACCCATCTCAATGAAAAGATTTCTTCATAGAGAAAATAAAAAATGGTTAAATATTACTTTCCTTCCATCTTAACGAAATGATACTTGGACCCCATCTTGGTTAGATAATATCACTTACCTCCCCTCTTACTTATTAAAGTTATTAAATACCTCCCTCCGCTAAGTTCTAGTTTTGCTGTTAAATATTTTTTTATAACCCTAAATTACCCTTAAGTGAAAAAATATTTTAGTTTAAAACCCAAATTATTCTAAATTACTCTATTAGTTAAAATCCCAAATTACCCAATATTATTGTTAAAAGCTCCAGAATACCTTTAATTATTTTGATATTTAAAACCTTAAATTACCTTCAATTAATTTTATTTAAAGACCCTAAAATACCCCTTATGTCTTTTAATCTAGGTATCTTTCTTTCATTAGGGAGACAGAAAAAAGAAAAAGAAAAAAAAGAAAGAAAGACGCTTATATTTTTTTTTGATTTAGTGATTTTTTTATTCTAATGAAAAAGAAACATATAGGCGTAATGGGTGTTTTGAGATTTTAATAATAAAATTAATTAAGGAGTAATTTAGGGTTTTAACTACAAAAGAAATTGACAGTATTTTAAGTTTTAATAATAATATTAATTGAAGATAATTTAGGATTTTAACTACTCTAGTATTGAAGGTAATTTAAGAAATTAAGATATAATTTTATGTAAGAGTAATTTGAAGTTTTAAAAAATAGTTAACGGATAAAATAGAACTTCATGAAAAAAAATTAATAGAAATGAGGTGTTTGATAACTTAAACAACTAAGAGTGATGGTAAATCATATTATCCAACTAAAAGGGGTCCAACTGCCATTTGGTCAATTAAGATGAGAGGTAAGTGACAATTACCCATACAAAATTAAACTATTAATGAAATTCAAAAATTGCCTCGTTCCTGCATCTACTCCTCGTTGAACAACACAACGATACTTGTTTGTGCTTCCTCCTTTGCCAAGGAATCTTTGCCTTTATAACCCTACATGGCTACATTTTTCCACTCGGTGCCCTTCACATCTACAGTAACTACATTGTGAAAATTTGCAATCATAGATAAACCCATGCTTCGTAGGAATTTTTTTTTCGTGGACCCTAGTTCACATTGCCCCACCTACACCTCTTCAATGTGATGGCTAGCCTCTGATGTGTCCCCAACTCAACAAATGAAGCAGTCTTCCCCCCCCCCCCCCCCCCCCCCATTGAATTGAATGCATTATTATCACCCTTTCTTTGAATTCCAAGATTTTGCAGCATGCACTTGCAAATCCTCTAGCGATAATAGTCGAAAATTCGCCCTCCCTACTATAGCAAAACGGAACTGCATTCTCTTCTGCATTCTCTACATTATCTAGATTTAGTACAAGTCCATGTTTAAGTACTGGCTATACTTTCCAATATTTGTTGTATATACCATATGTAACAAATTAGTGCCACAATAGCTAAAGTTGCAAGCTCTTTTTATGGAACAAACTGGCGGTTCTTTGAATTTTGATATTTTGTTGCCCAACACCAAATCACCAATTGGCTTTTCCACCGGCTGGTAAATTTTAATTGATACACCCTTACACAAGGCAGTATCTTTACACATTGTTCCCGTAACAACACACTAGCTAGTGGTTGATTAATTACTATTATGTACGCCATTTTATGCAAGCTTATTTGGTTTTCTCTTCCCAAAGATATCGTATGAAGATTTGTTAAAATCTAATTCTACAAATAATGGAAATTCCACTAGTGCATATATACTGATTGGGCTACTTGCTAGAACGACTATAGGGGAAAAGGCCCATAAACGAATCTCGTACAATAGCATAAACAAGACGGCTGCCACAAAAGATATCATCATCCCCACTATAGAGATGAAGAGAAATGAAAGGCCCAACACTAGTATTCAAGGCAAAGTTGACAAGAAAACTTTTTCTGCAAATCGTGAAGTTATGATGGCCAGAAACATCAACAATGAAGTGACGGAAGAGCAAAGTGCTAACACCTTTGATATGACAAAAACTGTTGAAACTTGTCTTGCACGCATATATTTTGGCATCTCCTCCTCCTATAAGAATACGGCCAGAGTTGATACCTGGTATTGTAAACATTGCTGCAAACTTAATGGTACTGGTTAATGTTGCTACGACCATACATTGTGTTGCTGTATCCTTCATCCATTTGGCTTCTTCCTCTAGTAAGTTTTTATGCTCTACCCTGAATAATGCTTTTGGTGTTTGCTCATTTCTGTCTTCGCACCAATGATAGTTGGGATTCGAAATATATTCCACTTCCTACATGTGGATGAAAAACAGAACTCTTAAAATTCACATACATGCATCATGGTCATGATGATGGATGATTAGGATCGGATGCCTTGACTAAAACTTTGGATGCATGCATTGATGACTACATAAGAAGGAAAAATTAATCACCTTACTCCAAGCAGCTATCGTTGCATTATTCAGCCTTTTAATATTATATGTTTTTTGGGGAGCCATATGTGACATGAAGTCTCCTGAATCCTGATTCATCATCCTTCATCAATGCAAGATCATTCTTCATTGGGCCTAGATTATGACTAAGCCAAAAAATCTTCGATGTCTCCAGCTCACGTCACTCCACTGCACCTCTTCAATGTGATGGGTACGTAGCCTCTTATATCTCCAACTCAACAAGGATCCAAGCATAGTAACCTAGGATTCCTTGCTTCGTACGTATTAGGGACATTTCTGGAAGGACAACCAAAACCCTAGCCGCCACTCCATCTCAAGTTTATGCGACTAGGGTTGCTTCTAAGGCTTCCACAGTTGATCAAACTCCAGCCACTACACTCAAGAAGGTCTCTACAATTGATATTCACAAGGACTCTAACCAATCCAAAGAAGAGTTTGATACAGATTACAGTTTCTACAAAACCTGGTGAATATTTTATATAATCTAAAACACCTATCTTCATGTAAATCCAAACACTATAACTCAGGGGATCTTGACGATCACAACTACTAGAGTCCTAGAACACTAATGAACAAGGACTCTATCCATATATAAGGAGCCATGTAAACAACTCAGTGCATAGTGGAAAATATCTAAAGTTCTCCCATGGACATAGGTTGAATTCAATCAAACCACGTAAACTTGGTCTCTCTCTCTCTCTCTCTCTCTCCCCTCCCTCTTTCTCTGTCTCTCCCCCCTCTCACACATCTCTCTCTCTCTCTCTCTCTCTCTCTCTCTCTCTCTCTCTCTCTCTCTCTCTCCCTCTCTCTCAATTCCACGATTTTAACATGGTATCAGGGCACTAGGTTCTTTCTTTCCCCCTACTTCGCTTCCCTCCTTCAACAATCTAATGGCCATTAAGCTCACTGACAACAACTACTTACTATGGAGGTCGCAACTTGTTCCTCTCTTGAAGACTAATGACTTATTTCATCTTGTGGGATGGCTCCTCAATATGCCCTCCTACAACTATCACCATTGAAGAAGACTCCATACCTGTATGCAAACCGAATCTTGCCTATAATTCATGGATTCGTAAAGTCCAACTTCTCATGTGTCGCCTTATGCCTTGCTCATAGAATTTGTACATGCTCAAGTTGTTGGATGTTCTACTGCCAGAGCAATCTGGCATTATCTTGAAACTACATATGCAACACCATCTACAACGAAGTTTATGCAACTTCATCTTCAATTACAAAACATGAACGAGGTAACAGTACTATACATGACTACCTTCTTCGCATTAAGCACACTTTTGATCAACTCACGGCTGCCGGTAAGACTGTTTCAGATGATGACATTTGTTTGCATGTTCTCAATGGTTTGAGCCCTGATTATTCGTCCTTTGTTACTTCTATAATCACTCGTGGATTCCCTATCACTTTTGTTGAGTTAAAAGGAATGTTACTCACTTAAGAAATTCGTCTCAAGGATGACTTAGCCTATGACTCCTCTTCACATTTGGCTAATCTCTCTCAGACAGGAAATGCTCAACATTATTGCCCTCTCTTTTGAGGTCAATCGAACAATAGAGGCAGGCCTTTTCATGGACGATCTTCTGGTTGTCGTTCTCCACTTCTTGCCACTCCACCTTAACCCTCTATTGGTGGTTACAAACAACAATAGGTGTCTCTAATTATTTGCCAAATTTGTGATCGTCACAGCCATAAAGCTTTTTGATTGCTATCAATGTTACAATCATGCTATTCAAGGTACGACCAATGCTCCCCCCATTGTGCATGTTTCTGAACTTTCTAGAGGCACTATTGCAGAGGTATCCTGACTCTGGGGCTACACATCACACCACCAATGCCCTTGACAACCTTCAAATTGCTCAACCTTACATTGGTTCAGATAAGGTGTTAGTTGGTAATGGTCCATGCTTGCCAATCACTCGTACTGGTAGCTTTTCTATGCCTACAAAGCATTCTCCCGTTTTTCAAAATAAAGTTCTTTATGTTCCTTCCATTCAAAATAATTTATTATCAGTGTCCTAGTTTACTCATGATAATAATGTCATTTTTGAGTTTCATCTTAACATGTTCCATGTGAAGGATCGAGCAACAGGAGTCTTCTCCAGGGAACTGTTAGGAATGGGCTTTACCAGATGCACTTAGGCGACTTTTTTCTCCACAAGCTTTCATTGGTGAACGGACTTCTCTCTCCCAATGCTACTTCAGACTTGGACATCCTGTTTTAAATTAGTCTATAGCATTGTTTCTAAATTTAAATTACCAATTACTTCTAAGAAAGTTCAGTTTTTATGTGATGTTTGTCAGAAGGGAAAGAGTCATAAACTCCCCTTTCTCCTCTTCTAATTCAGTTTTTATAGAACCTTCGGATTTGATATATTCGGATGTGTGGGGGCCTTCTCCAATTACTTCTATTGATGATTTTCGGTATTATGTAATTTTTGTGGATATCTTTAGTAAGCATACTTGGCTTTATCCTATGCATTTAAAGTCTGAGGTTGTTGGGATTCTTCAAAAGTTTAAGTTACTTGTTGAAAATTCATTTTCCCGACAGATTAAAAGATTTCAAAGTGATTGGGGTGGAGAACATCGAACTGTCTCTACTTTTCTCACCTCTTATGGGATAGATCATCGCCTTCCTTGTCCTCACACACATGAGCAAAATGGGGCTGTTGAGCACCATCATCGACATATTGTTGAAACTGGCCTTTCCTTATTAGCCTACTCCTCTTGCCCTAGAAAATTTTTGGAACTATGGTTTTTAAACTGCAGTATTTGTTATCAATAGGATTCATACCACTGTTTTGGGCAATGTTTCATCCCACTACAAACTCTTTAAAGTCCCTGATTATGCCTCCTTAAGAGTTTTTGGTTGTGCATTCTATCCTTGCCTTCTCCCTTACAACAAACATAAGCTAGAGTCTAGCATGATTGTCTTTTTTGGGTATGATCCTCGCCATTGTGGTTATCGTTGCTTTAATCCTCAGACAGGTAAACTCTTAATTTCCCACCATGTTATTTTTCACGAGAAACAATCTCTCTTTCACCATCAATCACCTACTCAGGTTCCCCATCAAACTCAACCACCTTCAACCTCTCTCTTTGGTCCTCCTCCTGTGTTACCTACCCCTACCCCACCTCCTCCACCTACGGTCCCACCACCCCCATCCCCACCCCTTGAGCTCCACGTCTCCCCTCCCCACCCCAATTAACACCCAAATCCTTCCCTGGGCCCCACAACTCTACCTCATCTTTATCCTTTTCTCCTTTTATGGATTTCATCATTGATCTCTCTTATGATCCTCACCCTCCATCTCCTTCCTCGCCTCTTCTAAGCTCTTCTTTTAATACTCACCCCATGGTTACTCGCTCTAAAGCCCAACCTCTCCTTAGAGCCCTTCTTACAACTACCTTTGATGACAACCAACTTGAACCTACAACCTCTTTCATTACTACCAACAAATACCCTCACTGGAGAACGCGAACGACTATGGATGAGAAATTTAATGCCCTAATAAAGAATGGCACCTGGTCTTTTGTCCCTCCTCCTCCTTAGATTAATGTTATTGGTTGCAAGTGGGTGTTTTGAATTAAAAGGAAGGCTGATGGTTTAATTGAACAATACAAAGCCTGATTGGTGGCTAAGGGGTTCAACCAACAGGAAGGTCTTAACTACAATGAAACTTTTAGTCTTGTTGTCAAACCTACTACTATCCGACTTGTTCTATCTCTTGTTGTCTCCCATTCTTGGCCTATTCACCAACTAGACATACAAAATGCCTTTTCACATGGCTTCCTTAATGAAATAGTCTACATGAAACAACCACCAGGTTTTGCTAATCGATTATGCCTATTATCTTCACAAATGTCTATATGGTCTCAAACAGGCCCCTCATGCTTGGTTTGATCACCTTAGTTCCTTTTTATTGGAATTTGGTTTTGTTGGATCTAAAACTGACACTTCTCTTTTCATTTATCATGATAGTTTTGGTACACTTTATATCTTAATCTGTGTGGATGACATCATTGTTACTGGAAGTTTTGAGTTGTTACTTTCTGAATCTATGACTGCTATTGCCTCTGTGTTTTATGTTAAAGATCTTGGACCCTTACATTATTTTCTTGAAATGTTTGTGTCTCCGTTCTCTAATGGTCTTCATCTTTGTCAATGGCAGTACATTACTGATCTTCTTCACAGAGCCAACATGGGTGATTGCAAGCTTGTTACCAACCCTCTTTCTCCTTCTACCCAGTTGAGCAAATTTTCGTGGGAGCTCATGGCCGATCCTACCTTGTATAGAAGTATTGTGGGGGCTCTATAGTATGCTACTATGACTCATCCTGACATCCAGTTTGCCGTCAATAAGGTGTGTCAGTTTATGTAAAGTCTGACTCTTGATCATTGGTCTGCTGTCAAAAGGATTCTGCAGTACTTAAAGGGAACCATATCTCATGGAATTTTTATCACCAAATCCTCTAATATGACATTAACAACCTTTTCTAATGCTGATTGGGCTGGTTGCCTTGAGGATCGTAAGTCTACCAATGGTTATGCTATCTTCTTAGGACCTCACATTGTATCTTAGAGTTCTCAAAAACAATCCACTGTTGCTCACTCCAGGTCAGAGTTTGAATATCGAGCTCTCGCTAATATTGTTGTTGAGCTCACTTGGCTACAATCTCTCCTCCACGAGCTTCATGTTTTTTGGATTGATGCTCCAGTCCTTTGGTATGATAATATTGGTGCAACCTACCACACTGCAAATTCTGTTTTTCATGTTTGTACCAAACATGTGGAGATTGACTTCCACTTTGTTTGTGATAAGGTCACTAAAGGAGATCTTCAGGTTCATTTCTTATCTACCAAGGATCAACTGGTTGACATCTTCACCAAGCCTCTCTCTACTCTACATTTCAACACCTTGTTGGCCAACCTCAAGGTCACTTCACCTCCCTTGAGTTTCCGGGTGCGTATTAGGGATATTTCTGGAAAAACAACAAAAACCCTAGCCACCACTCCATCTCAAGCTTATGCAGCTAGGGTTGCTTCTAAGGCTTCCACAGTTGATCAAACTCCAGGCACTACACTCAAGGTCCCTACAATTGGTACTCATAAGGACTCTAACCAATTCAAAGAAGAGTTTGATACAGATTATAGTTTCTACAAAACCCTGGTCATTATTTTATGTAATCTAAAACACCTATCTTCATGTAAATCCAAACACTATAACTCAGGGGATCTAGATCATCACAACTACAAGAGTCCTAGAACACTGATGAATAAGGACTCTACCTATATATAAGGAGTCACGTATACAACTCAGTGCATGGTGGAAAATATCTAATACTCTCCTGTGGACGTAGGTTAAATTCAATCGAACCACATAAACTCTCTCTCTCTCTCTCTCTCTCTCTCTCTCTCATCCACCACGATTTTAGTAGTATGTTTGTCCAGCACAATTGGTCTACCAACAACTTTCTCAATGGGAAGCAGAATTCCTTCGTCCTAGTACTCTAATTGTCACATCCACCTAGCCGGTACCCCATCTGGCATACCCGAGTGTGTGATCCACAGTCCACAGGATCCAATAGTTAGTAAAATCAACCTCCCACATTCACAACCATATAATCAAGAACAAGACTAAATCAAGGTTAACAATATTATTCAAATAATTCAAGTAAAGTAACGAGATAATCATCAGAGTGCGGAAATGATACCAATAGATATATAAATCAAAATGTAGAGTGAGGCGGAATCTCACTCCACGAGTACAGCGGAATGTAGATCAAAAGTCAAAGGAGATTACAACTAATTCTAAAGACAATAAAGAAATATATAATCTAACTAAGCTAAGTCTATTCTACTTTGTAAAGAACATCTTCATAAACATAGACTTCATCAATCACGCTCAGACGCTCCCACTCCACAATAGAGCTAATCTTGGTAACCAGTGAGACCACTTGAGGAATCCTCAACGTAATCTTCATAGTTTCCAACACCTTGCGTGTTGTATGCTTCTTCATCTTGCGCTTCTTCATATTGCACTTCATAGTCATCAAAGCTTGTAGAATAGTCTAACAAAAGATGTTGTACAAAAAGAGTGAGTTTCAAAAGAAACCCAGTAAGGCAAGTTATTCCATAACAACATAAATAACATGATAACATAAGCAAAACATAATGTGATATGATATGAGACAGACAATGCATGTATGAGTCTAACTCTATGTATGCTGGTCTCTATAGGCAGACATGCTTTAAGTCGTAGCACCATACTTCTTTGGGAAGGTCAATCACTCCCCCTCAGCCATCTTGGCATCTTGGGTCTGCCGGCGGTAGTTGGGTCTTGCATCCCTCTTGGACGTTCCTTGGTTAGGGGTTTAGGTCACCTCTCTCTCACATCACCATTGGTCTAAGTATTGGCGTATGTCAGGGTAAAGCCTAGCCCAATGCAAGTCTTCTACTTAGTCATATCAACTCAGGTCCAGATACATCCATTCCTCGCCCCGGGTGATCCTTTCCGGTATCCTTTCCACTAGAGTCAACATAGTCCCGGACTACGGACTCATCAACCCTATAGGTCATCCACATATAGTAAACGGGAAGCTCTCATGTCTTCTCATGGGTTGGTTACCGGTCTTGAACGCCCATGAGCCCAAGTCTATCCATATGCAACTCTACCCATACATGGCACCCACAATGTGATTCATGTCCCCTCACGGGTTGGTTACTGGTCTTGAGCGCCCATGATTCCCCATTGCTACCACGGGTTGTTCAGTCTCAATACCCTTCCGAATCGGGTCTGATATAACAGGGAATATCCTAGCCAAACACTGCTAGACAAGTCCTAGGTATGACAACCAATAATTTGGGAAAGTGTCAAAGGGCAACATTGGAAATATCCCATACTATCCCCAATGATGTCCAAGGACAAAAATGTCAAAAGGACATTCCCCAATCCCAAATCATACCTAAACAATCACAATCATAATTCAGTCATATCATCCACGATAGATATCTCAACATATGAAAGAGTATTATAAGACAATATCGAAGTAATGAGCAACATACATGAATAAGTATTCATACATGATCCAAGTACATAAAGTAAATAAGGAAATAAGATCCTAATGTACTTTCAGCATTCATATCATATTAGAAACTAACATAACAGTAGAAAATCTAAGTAGTTCCCAAATTAGAAACTAAATCTATGCAATCTATGTTAATATGGTAACAACTTTCCTTACCTTAAATAGATTCGAATATGTTCCGGACGAACAAGAGGATGAATCCAAAGTTAGCAAACAAACCCTAGAATAACATCATACAGTCATTAGGAAGTAGTCCTAAAAGAATAAGCATCAATCGAATCGAAACGGACGAAGAAATCCAATTCAGTTGTTGCGGGTTGATTGGCTGGGTTGATTAAGTCAGTCGACCCAGTCAGTCTGCCCAAGGGCAAATCCGAAACCAAAAAGAGAATCTTGATCCGAAACCTATGCTACACAATCCAGAATGCGACGAAACTTGGAGAGAATGTCTAACACAGTAGTCTAAGACTAAAAATCATATTTTTGCAGACATCAAACAACGATTAAAACCATTACTTACTAATTTGAAATCATAGTTTCTATTTTGGTAAAAATCATGGTTTTCATTGGAAACATGCTATGAACGAAAGAGATGAACTAGAGATGATAAGGTCTCATTCTAGTACAAGAACACAGTAGATCAGAGGTATGAATAATCATGGAGAGGCATCTATAATGTTAGAATAAATCAAAATAAGAATATGATCATAGTTTAAGAAGAAATCATAAGAATCATATTAAGAATGAATAAGATGATCATGGCATAAGAGAATGAAAAGAGATTGTAAAGATATGACTACAAGGTTGCAGCATCTTCATCATAATCTCAGTTCAAAGATGAGAGTGATCATGGAAAGAATGAATCAATAACACAAAAGATTGAATACTAACCTTGATTGAAGAACAAGAGAGAGAACTTGCAAGTTTGCAAGGTTAGGTCTTCTTCAACACCTTTGGAGGCTTGGAGATGGTTTCCCTTCGTTCTCTAAGTGTTTTGGAGGCTAGGGATACTAAAATCACGAAGTCATGGGGGGTATATATAGCAACATAACCTAAACAGAAGATTCTGTTCGAGTTCAACATCTTTGGGTCGATTGGCTGGGTAGCCTGGCCCAGTCGACCCAAGCAGTCGACCAAGGCAGACAGCAAAGCCAAAATCATGGATTTAAGGGTCTTCCACTACTCGGAATCAAACGAAACTTTAAACACATATTCTATAACTTACCTAGCATGGAAAAAGTGGCTTTAAATCATATCCCACCAAGCTCTAAGGTCATCAACCAATCTTCTCTTCATCAAGGCGTAGTCTCTTTCCTAGATCCAACACTGTCTTCAAATATGGGGCATCATCTTCAATCTCCATAGGTTCAGAGTCGAACACTATGTCTTCTACTGATATGGCCCATAGTTGACTCTCACTTCTACTTCGGGTCTTCGGACCTATAGACAAAAGAGTATTCGGGTTAAGGTTTGGGCTGGGTTTCACACTAATGGCAGGTCTAGTAGTCGCACCTATTAGGGATACTTCTGGAAAATCAACCAAAACCCTAGCCGCCACTCCATCTCAAGCTTATGCAGCTAGGGTTGCTTCCAAGAGTTCCACAACTACTAGGAGTCCCACAATTGATCAAGCACACTACATCCAAGAAGGACTCTACAGTTGGTGCTCACAAAGACTCTTCCAAGAGTTCTACAACTGATCAAACACTAGCTACTACATCCAAGAAGGACTCTACAATTGGTACTCACAAAGACTCTAGCCAACCCAAAGAAGAGTTTGATACAGATTACAATTGCTACAAAACCCTAGTCAATATTTTATGTATTCTAAAACACCTATCTTCATGTAAATCCAAACACTGTAACTCAGGGTATCTAGAAGATCACAACTACAAGAGTCCTAGAACACTAATGAACAATGACTCTATTTCTATACAAGGAACCCATGTACACATCTCTTCATAATAGTGAAGACATTTGAAACTCTCCCGTGGACATAGGTTGAATTCAACCGAACCACGTAAATCCTAGTGCCCTCTCTCTCTCTCTCTCTCTCTCCTTGAATGTCTCTCTCTCTCTCACCCAAACCAACTTTGCTCCGGGCTGGTCCTCTTGCACATTGAAATCCAACCGCCATCGTTGGAAATATATCAATTGCTGACCAGCTCTAATGGGACTTTGTTTCCATACCTACCTCATATTGCTGACCAGCTCTAATTAGACTCATTTCCATACCTCCCTCATTTCCTCCTCTAATGCATTATCAACCTTTCTTTGTGATTCCAAGACTTTGCAGCATGCACTCACAAATCATCCAATGACAATAATAAGAAAAAATCACCCTCCCTATTAGAACAAAATGGAAATGGGCTCACTTATGTTCATAGAGGAGATTGAAGAATCACAATATGCCTGATTGATGGGGAAGGAATGAACAACTCAACCACAATGTTGACAATAACAACAGAAAGAAATCAATTCTTCCCCTTCTTAAGTGAACATGTTACGAAACAGATAAATAGAGATTCTTGTAGACAATTTATCGAACAGATTGTGGGTAATATCTTTTGCTCACAATTTGGTTGCAAATTGCATCACAAACACATTCACAATCACATTTATAAGCATGTCCACAAATTAACAAGCACATATCAAAAATGAATTTTAACGTGGAAAACCTCTCTGGCGTGAAGAGGAAAAACCACGGGACTGTAGTCCACAAAAAAAAAGAAAGAAAAAAGAAACCACTAATCACTAAAATTGAGAATAGAAGGATCTTCTCTAGTTAAAACTAGCGGAAAATATCAGCAATCATCAACATTCATCAAGAAGAATAGTTAGTGGCCTACACCATTAAATGTATAAACTCCAATAATGAGTGCAATTAAGAAGTTTCAAATAAATCTCACAAAAACAGAGGCACAAAGGCATACAAATTGCATGGACTTTGCAAAGTTCAGATTCACAGTCCCAATGTTGGATTTGAAGAATGAGAAGTCACCAGCTTGCAATCCACATTTCAGCTTGATTGGACAGTGGGTTACCACCCGATGAAACTGGACAAGGAACACTAAAAAACGGGATTGGAGCTCTTTCCTCTCTATTTTTTGGGATCCATTCCGTAATTGTTTCTTCTTCAACAAACATGCAATTTCTTCTTCAACAAACATGCAATTAGTACATACCAATCTTGCTTAAAAGGAAGCTCCTGCAAAAATTTCATCATCCATAGCAACTTTTTACAAGCTTCCGTTGCTGCAATAAACTTTGCAACAGTAGTAGAAAGGGCAACACATTTCTACAATCTTGATTGCCATGCCACCGCATCACCAGAGAAAGTAATCAAATAAACCTAGAATCAACACCCCAGCATATCCACATTTGTGTAGCCAATCAAAAGAGTTTATCATTTCCAAACCCAAACTTCAAATCTGAAGAATTACGAAGATATCTCATAACGCATTTAACAACATTCCAATGCTCTCTTCCTATATTTGAGAGAAAGCGACAAGCTACACCAACAACATGAGCTATATCTGGCCTTGTGCAAACCATGGCATACAAACTCCCTATTGCAAAGGCATATGGAACTCTCTCCATGTCTTCCTTTTCTTCAATTGTGAAAGGACTTTATTTAGTGCTCAATTTAAAGTGAGTAGCAAGAGGAGAACTAACAACTTTAGCCTCGTCCATTTTGAATTTCTAAAGGATCTTTTCAATTTATTTCTCCTAAGAAAACCACAGCTTTTTTGCATCTTTGTCTCAAATGATTCTTATACCAAGAATTTGTTTTGATGGTCCCAAGTCTTTCATAGCAAAAGACTTGCTCAACTCCTTCTTCAACTTAGAAATTCTTGTTGAATTCTTGCCAACAATTAACATATCTTCCACATAGAGCAAAAGAATTATAAAATCATCATCAAAATAACAAAAACACAATGATCATAATAAGCTTTCTTGAAGCCTTGCTCCCACATAATTGACTTAAACTTCTTATACCATTTCCTGGTGCCTGTTTCAAGCCATAAAGACTTTCTTCAACCCGCAGACATAATCTTCTTTTCCTTTTGATATCCTCTAGTTGCTCCATGAAAATTTATTCCTCTAGATCACCATGAAGGAAAGCAGTCTTTACATCCATTCGCTCAACCTCTAAGTCTAGACTAACTGCTAGACTAAGAACATGCCATCTTCACAGCTGGAGAAAATATCTCATCAAAGTCAATGCGTTTCCTCTGATTAAAACGCTGATAACCAATCTAGCATTCTATTGTAGAAGTAAAGAGTGTTCTTCCTATTTTACTCTACACACCCACCTGCTTTTCAAAGCCCTCTTGCCCTTAGACAACTTTACTAATTCAAATGTGTGATTTTCATGCAAGGATTTCATTTTAGCTTGCATGGCTTCAACCCACTCATTCTTCTACTCATCTACCATTGCTTCTTCAAAGCACACTGGTTCTCCCCCATTTGTTAGTAACATATACTCATCAACAGAGTATATTGTGGAAGGTTGTTGGTTTCTTAGTAGACTTTTTTAGTGGAATAGGTGATGGAGCTTCTGGTATTGGTGACTGCTCTTGAGAACTACCATTTATCTCAGCTTCTATGGGAGCATCTGCATCATCTAGACCTTGTTGTTCATCTTGAACTTCATCTCCAACCTGTTCTAACGCCATTGTTGGAGGATTTGGATCCAAGTCAATCAAGTCACCACTATGCTTAGGCACTGTCTTTTCCATCTTGTCAATGTCCTTTATGGTCATATCTTCCATAAAGACAACATTCTTGCTTTTGAATTTTTTTTATAAATTGGATCATACAACTTGTAACCAAATTCATCTTGACCATAACCAAAAACATACACTACTCTGTCTAACATGCATATATGCTTTATATCCAAAAACACGGAAATGATCATAAGAAACATCCTTACTTGTTCATACTCTGTTTGGCATATCAAACTATAATGGAATACATGGTGTCAGATTCAAAACATGCACAACTATACTCAAAGCCTCACCCCAAAAGGATCATGGCAACCTTGCATGTGAAAGCAAATATCTGACTCTCTCCACATCTAACTCTCTCCACAATGTCAAATTGGTTGTTCTCTACAATGAACATCAAATGACCCTTTGTACTCTCACCCATTATCTGTGGGAATGCACTTAAACTTCTTTTCAGTTTCTTTCTCAATTGAAGCATGAAATTATTTGAATACATAAAGTACTTGATCCTTTGTCTTCAAGGTGTAAACCCACAACTTCCTTGAGTGATCATCAATGAATAAGAGCCTCTAAGTGTACCAAGTCAAGTACATCTTTCTTTCTTGAAGGAGGGGAATTTTTTTAAGGAAACTCTATTTGTTTACCTGCCAAGCAATGAACACACTTCTTAAAATGTGTACATTTTGTTAAGGCAACCTAGAAGGGGGTGAATAGGTTGTAACTAGTGGACTTGCCTAATTTTCGGTTTTAATTGCAAATACAAGATAAATTATAAATTTTAATGATAATAAAGTAATACAATAAATCCACAAGATAAGTATTTTATAGTGGTTCGACTTAAGTCTATGTCCACTCCTCTCTTGGCATGAAGAGAATATTCCATAGTGATTCTCTTTCAATACAATGAGTAGAGATCAAACCCTTTACAATCTATGTTCAATATTTGGCAAGAGCACCCTTTAAGTAGGGCAAGAGCTCCCTTTACAATCTTTATTCTGAATTTGGCAAGAGCACCCTCTACCAATTCTAATCAATCTAGACTAGAATTGAACAACAAGACAATTTAAAGAATTGGAAGATATTACCTAACAGGGGGTGTGACACTTTTCCCCTTGTGTGAGTGTGATGCAATGATGAATAAATACTCAATGGAAGAGATGCACCACTGATGGAGTGCCAATAACCTTCAATCACTCCAAGTTTTACTTCAATGAGCTTTCTTGACAACTTTGGAATGTCCTTCAAAGTTGAGTGAAGTTAGAAGGCAAATGATTAATGCTTGTTCACCAATTTGAGAGCTTTGAGAATTGTGAGATAGTAAATGCTCAATAGGCAAGGTAGAGCCTTTCAAATGGGGATGGTTGGGCTTATAAAGATGTTAGTCAATTGCTTAACCCAACCTACCAATGGATAGAAATTTCTGTGAAATTTCAATTTCAGATGGACATCCGTCTGGATCAGACGGGGATCTGTCTAAAAAATAGCCGTTTAAAAATAGCCATTGGCTTAAGTCTGGACTAGATCTGGCTCTCTGTGACCAGAGGGATGACCGTCTGGCTCAGATAGACGTCCTTCTGAAGCACAGAGTGCACAGTTAGTGAAAACAAGGACTTGATTGGGTTTTTGGTATTTCTAACCAATCGTAAGCCTCATACACTCTCCTAATATGTCCAAGTCACTCTAGTGACATGATATGCGTATAATTTAATGCGATTACATATGAGTGCATGTGGAGGTGTCCTAAGTCTTGAATTTATCTAAGCCTTGATCTGGACTTGATTTTTGCATTTTCTTGTGCTTTGAACTTGATGCTCTTCTTGACTTTTGGTTCCTTGTCCAAGTTTGCTTGATCTTGACTTGGGCTTGAGCATCCGGTGAGTTTGGTCCAATGAGTTGATTTGGTCCACTTGCTTTTTGTAATGAGCTAGACAATCACAACTTAATATGGACATTAGTAATTCGTGTTTGTTATCATCAAACTAATGGAGGCTGATGTGGCAATGTTGACATCACATTTCCCAACATCACCATTCCTTTCTCACTCATGTGCCATAACTCAACTGTACCTTTATTCTCATTTGCATTTATAATGCCCTTAGAGATCTTTGCCAGCATCAAATACAAGGATGAAATTGTCTTATCTCTTGCCATAACTATAGCATCCTTGGTGAGCTTCCACTAACCATTATTAAAGGTACTACAATACCCTTCATCATCAAGCTTGCTCACAGAAATTAAATCGGATGTCAGATATATATTTCACATATTTGAGAATCAACCTTGTGCTGATATTGGTTTCCAAACAAATATCTCTAATGCCAATAACCTTAACTAAACTATCATTTCCCATCTTTACAACCCCATAATCACCTGGTATGTAAGATGTAAAGAAAACCTTTTGAGATGTAGCATGTATCGAAGCACCACTGTCAATCACCCAACTAGTCTACTGACACACAAAATTAACATCATTCTCATAGACAATGAAAAAATCATTAGAAGTAGTAGCAACTACTCACTCCACTTGAGCTCTCAACCTCCAACAATGATAAACAACTTGTTTAAGAGGCAAAATAACAATAAAATGAGGTTTCAAACATCAAAATCCTGAAAATTCCCTTTTTTGGGTAGGAGGCAATCAGTCAATTGGACCAACTGACTCCTAGAGACAGCCCCTATAACTTCTTCATTTGAAAGCGGTTTCTGTCGGGCTTTGGTCAGGAGACTCCTCTAAACATACTTTACTAAATAGTAACATTTACCTGGGCATTGTGGGTCTTCCAACCTTGGTTTTCATGCTTGCCAAATTCACCTTCCCAGGCCATCCGCGTTGGCTTTCTCTCTTCTTCCAAAATCATTTAAGGTGGCTAGGTCAACTCCTATCTCATTTGCATCCAATGGGTTCAGCTCCTGAGTTCATAGTCTCGAATCGGACGGTACAAAGTTGCCTTCTACTGGCACTTCAAGTTTTTGGACACGCAATGATGGGTTATCGGTTAGGATTCTAGGGGATTTCACAATTTTAGGCACTTTGGTCAAGAGGTGTGATCCTTATCTATTAGGGAATCCCAACCCAAGTCAAAGTCTTAGTTTGAAGGCTATAAATATCCCATTAGTTCATTGTAATTTTCAGTTTTCGATGAATAAAGATTATTGAGTTTATGTAGCCACAGTGATTGGCAGGGTTCCCTTGAGGGGGGCCCAGCATTGTCTAGTTCTATATTTGTCAAGCCTTTTCAATTCAGTTCTGCAGCTCTTGCAAGCATCTTCAGCATTCAAGCAATAATTCCGGATTGTTGAGATATGGCATCCAAAAGAGGGATATTCACTTCTATCTTTTTGAAGACATCAAAAATTTTCTCCATAGTTGCAATCTTCTTCTTATTAACTAGACGACTAGGATAAGGAGCCTTAGGAACATAAGGACTCTAATTTGAAATTTGTTCTTTTCTCATAGTTTCTGATAGTGGTTCACCAAACTTAGGTACTGCTAAAGCAACTGGCTAATCCTCAACTTCTATGGGTTCCTCAAACAAACTTTTATTAGGAGATACTTGAACATTCTCCTCATCACAGTGGTCACTAATCTCGCTTTTTTCATTAATATGTGACTCACTTGTTAAATACCCTTTCCCATTTCTCAATGCAGACACATAATTAATTGAAGCTAAAGAAGAATGGGAGGATTCAACTTGGTTGACTTGATTTGGTGGTCTTTGTTGAATCTGAATCCTAGGATTTAACTCAAGTTGGCTAAGCATTTTACCTTTTTCTCGCTCAGACAAAGCACTTGCAAGAGTGAAAATTTGTTTTTCCATATTATGCATAGAAGTCATGAAGGTGCTGGAAAGTACTTTCATATTCTTCTCTAAGGAAGAGAGACGAGAAAACTCTAGATTGTTACCTCTGTTGAAATTAGGTGATTATTGATTTTGTGCAATGTGAGGCATATGAGGCATAATAGGTGGATTGACAGGCCTAGCTAAATTGGCATTCTAGAAATTTGGGGCTTGAGGGAACTGGATATTTGGATTAGGAGAAAATTGGGCACTTTGTTTTTGAGGGGCACCAAAGTGGTTTTGTGTGGAATAATTACTTAATCCATTTTGGTTTTGCCCTTGAGACCATGAAAAGTTAGGATGATTCTTCCACCCAGGATTGTACATGTTATTGTACGGGTTTGGAAACATCACACTGACATTTTCATGTTGGCCTCCAGAATAGCTAGACATTCCTCAATTACATGTGTAGGAGATTGACACCATGCACACATAGCAATAGATTTGTCAATAAAATGTGCTTGACTTGGTGGTGGTAGTGCAACTTTAACTACCAAAGTCTCTAACTTTTTCAAAAGACTATTTATTTGTGCTTCCTTATGAACTTCGCTATCAACAAAATATCCCCTACTAGTCCTTTCAGATTCTTGGGTTGACTCCCATTCTCTAGTTCTATACCATGGTGAGGGCATTCTTGGAGAAGGCTTTAGAACCTCTCAATTACCTTAGCAAATGACTCATTGGGTTTTTGACGAAATTGAAGAATATCATTTCTTATTTTATTCGTCTTAGAGAAAGGAAAGAATTTCTTCAAGAATAGGACAGTAAATTGTTCCCATGTGGTAATGCTATCCCTAGGTAAGCTATAAAGCCACTTTTTGGCTTGGTCCTTTATTGCAAATGTAATAAACCGTAGTCTTACGGCATCATCAGTGAGTTGTTGTACCTTCATAAGGACACAAACCTCCTCAAACTCCCTAAAGAACAAATATGCATCTTGATCAGGTAACCCATGAAATTGGGGTAACATAGACAGATAATGAGATTTAAGTTCAAAATTATTACCCCCTACATCAGGTAAACGTATACATGAGGGTTGTGCAGATCTGGTTGGATAAAATATATCTCTAAGATTCTTAGGTGGAGGTGGTGGAGGTAGACCTTCCATGGTCAAGTTAGACACTCGGACTATTCTATTTGTAGAATCATGAGTCCAGACACACATGCACTAACCACCTAATGCAATTAATGGCTCTTATGAAAGAATGAGATTAAAAAAATAAAAATAAAATAATAATAAAAATAATTAAAGAATAAAAGAAAAGAAATAACAAAAACGAAAGGAAAGTAGTGAATTTCCCACCACAAAGATTGAAATAATGATTCTAAAGCTGTAAGGTTGTTGTAGCTGAGTGTATAGGTTTGACAGCAAGGGAATCCATATAGTCTTTGGAGCCACCTACAATCGAATCCTGGGGATTCTGCAGTAAAGTGGGGACTACTATACGTTTTTGTTTCTGCTCAAGTTAAGAGTAATATCTTTGAATTTATTTATTTATTTTTATTTTTAAACACTTCGATTTACCTACGAATGAAAAAAACAAAATGGACTAATACCTCCCTAGGAACGGCACCAAAAACTTGTTTGTGAAATTTAAAAGTAATCGCAAGCGCATGGTATCGTGTAGCTAAATGGTCGATCTCAGGGAGATATGCCACTTAGAATTCAACTTCTTAATAGTAATTGCGAGAGTGGAATGATTCAATTTTTTGTTAAACTAATTAACTAAACTAAACGATCCTAATCCATACATCTAATGCAATCGAATTGAAATGAAAAATAAAGCAAACACAATCAATGCATAAATAAAAGACAGGAAAAAAAATGTGAACAATAAAAATAAAAGGAAAAGGGAAGTTATCCGAGTGTCAGCTCTGGATCGAGGGAAGGGGAGTATAATAATAATGACTTTGACCGTGGACCCTTTGCCGTAGCTTACAGTCCACCGATCGGGGGAATGGATACTAAAGAAAAAGAAATTGCAGAAAAGAAATAATCAAAGCAATAAAAGGAAAGGGAAACCTTAACCAAAGAGAGGCACGACTGTAGGCATCTCTGATTAAGGACCCAGGGGAAGGGAGAACAATAAATAAATGCTGAAAGTAAATTGCAGAAAATAAATAACAGAAAGTAAATTGCAGAAAGTAAATAACAGAAAGTAAATTGCAGAAAGTAATGGAAACCTTAACCAAAGAGAGGCACAACTGTAGGCATCTCTGATTAAGGATCCAGGGGAAAGGAGAACAATAAATAAATGCTGAAAGTAAATCCTAAATTAAGAATATGGAGGGGTAGATAGAAGCGGGAATGGAGGGAGGAGAGAAGATTAATAAAGAATGTTACTTACTTGCGAATTGAACAAACGATTCGAATCTCAACCAACCCTAACAACCAGATCTAGATCTAGAATGATCTAAATCTGCAATTGCTAGACCCAGAGAAAAACGAATCTAAAAACTTGAAACTTGAACTTGAATTGCATTACATAAAAAAAATTAAACCTAAACATTCAATCTAGAAATTAAAATCTCACAAATGCAAGCAAAGAAAACTAAAGAAAGCCTAAATAAACCAAAGAGAAAAGAAAATGTGCTTCTCCTAAGCTCTAGAACACGTTCTCCTTTGATGGAGTATGCTCACCTTTTATAGAGTTTACATGAGATATGAATCTTGACAGAATTTGAATCAAACTCAGGGGTCCTATCTGACTCAGCCAATTAGGGTTTTGACGTACTAATCGGGCCGACTTAGAGAGATCAGATGCACAATTCCACCGTTGGATTTGAGGTTTAAGAAGTCATGAACTCTCCTCCAAAAATCAGCGCGACCGGACACCGGATGACCATTCGATGAAGGGCTTGATCGAAACTGGACAGACACATTCAAAAACGGGATTTTTGCCTCTTCCTTCTCTAAATATAATTCTTTTTCCTCTTTTTCTTTCTTTAATCAAATCACAAATAGGAAATAAGATATTGAGGTATGCAAGGACTCTTTTCTCCATTTGGACTGTCTCAATGATATCTTTGTAGATTTGATTGATAATTTATAATCTCAGCCGTAGATCAAATTTGCTTTCTTTATCTCTTAAATATTTCGGAGTTAGCCCATAATCACATCTCTAGCCCATCATGCTCCAGATCAGGCCCATTTTCGCATTTGAGAATTTGAATGGACCTCTTGACGTGTAAAATTGCATGATTCATACCCAAAACTCCAAATATTTGTTTAAATCATGAAAAGTCTTAAAATCTGCAAAAACAACATAAAACCCAAGGTAGCTCCACTCTAAGTGTGTAAAATGCATGCTTTATGCCCTAAGATTTCACACATAAATGTGCTCATCACATGCTTATTTGGTTCTCTTCCCAAAGACATCCGAGGAAGATGTGTTAAACACCAATTGCACAAATAATGGAAGTTCTAGTGCATATATACTGATTGGGATACTTGCTAGAACGACTATTGGGGAAAAGGCCCATAAACGAACCTCGTATGGAAGCATAAACAAGACAGCTGCCACAAAAGATATCACCATCCCCACTATAGAGATGAAGAGAAACGAAAGGCCCAACACTAGGATTCGAGGCAAAGTTGACAAGAAATCTTCTTCTGCAAATCGTCAAGTTATGATGGCTAGAAACATCAACAATGAAGCAACGGAAGAGCAAAGTGCTAACACATTTGATATGACAAAAACAGTTGAAAACTTGTCTTGCTCGTATTTACTGACTTCTCTTCCTCCTGTAAGAATACGGCTAGAGTCGATACCTGGTATTGTAAAAACTGCTGCAAACATGATGGTACTGATCAATGTTGCTACCACCATACATTGTGTTGATGTATCCTTCATCCATTTGGCTCCTTCCTCTAGTAAGTCTTTATGCTCTACCGTGAATAATGCTTTTGGCGTTCGCTCCTTTTTGTCTTCGAACCAATGATAGTTGGAATTCATAACATATTCCACTTCCTACATGTAGATGAAAAAAAGCTCTTAAAATTCACATACATGCATCATGGTCATGACTAAAACTTTGAATGCATGAGTTGATGACTACATAATAAGGAAAAATTAACCACCTTACTCCAGAGTAGCTCACGTTGCATTTGAAGAGCTGCACCAGGAACTTGATTCAGCCTTTCAATATTAGCTGGTTTTTTGGCAGCTAAATGTGACATGAAGTCTCCTGATTCATCATCATTCATCAATGCAAGATCATTCTTCATTGGGCCTAGATGATGAATAAGCCCAAAAGTCTTTCCTTGGCGGTGTTTGATTGTGCAGTGGAATATTGTTTCATCATCATGATAGTCTGATGAAAGCGTCAAAAGTTGAGGACATGTCTTGATACATTCTTGGATGAATTCAACAGTTCCATTCTTGGTTGCATAAAACATTGTAAAAAGGAGACCTTCCTCCACCTTCTCAACTTCATCAACTTGTACTAGCATTTTCGCCCATATTTCTTTTAGGAGCTTTAAGGCTTGAAAATGCTTCAGCTTCTCCTCATAAATGTCCTTGCAACCAGGCACTGTACACCATGAATTTTTGTAGAGAGTGATTGAACATCTTTCAATGTATATGATAATGTGATGACGGGTCCATATCACCTTCCCATTGGGGTAGCAAGCATTTCTCCCTGATGTTTCTCCACCACACTATAGGGGTAGGACCCATGTGGGACCCATCGGGTGTCCTACATTTGAATCATTTTATTAATATTTAGACGTGGGCTTCACACTAGCCGTGTAGTGAAGAAGCATCAGGTAATAAAGTAGTATACGTTCCTCTGACAGGACGATGATCATGACTGCCTAATGGGGAAGAGTGATGCTCCATATCTTACCTAATTGAATAAGTATATTCTGAAGTAGCCTGCAAAAGCGTAACTTTAGAAATTGAAGACAATCGTTCTTGCCTGGACTAGAGAGGGGCTCGTCAGTGGGACCTGCGGTTGTAGGTTAGAATTTGGAGAATTTGGATCCTTTCCACCCTGCTTGCCTTTACAGCCATATACCTAGGCTAGAAATCCTGCCCTGACACAGGTAGGCCTGTGAGTGTGGATATATGGCTGTATGAGCAGGCTGGGTGAAGAGGATCTGAACTCACCAAAAGAGAGAGAAAGCGAGAGAGCGAGAGAGAAAGAGAGACTGAGAAGAGAGAGAGGGCCTTGATTGTTGTGTTTGTTAGTGTTGAAGGAATTTTCTACATCTCCCGTTATGCATGTGCTCCAACAAGTAGTTTTTGCGTTGACATGAACATCTAGCTCTGCTCCAGTCATATTTATATATATATAGAGGGAACTTTTAAATCAGATGGGCAGAATGAGTTATTCTCCATTTGCGTCGATTAACAGTGGAGCTGAAATCAGCCTAAAAGAAAAAAAAGAAAAAAAGAAAAGAAAAAAGAAAAGAGTAGACCTAAAAGTAAATACAAAATCCTTACACGAGTAGATAAAATAATATGCTTATGTTCCCAACACTTATGCGTGGTAATGAACTTTTGAATGCAGTTTTCTTCTCTGCGAGATTTCCAAGGCTATCCATTCATCGTTCTCGATCGAGAGACTAAATGTGGATATTTCTGCACTAGATCAAGAGCTAGGCCTGCAGTACAAATAAATGATTTAACTAAATTTGAAAATTATTGGGAAACCAACATTCAATAGTAACCTAAATGATCAATTAATTTGGGTGCCTCCCACCAAAATAAATAAATAAATAAATAAAAATAAAAATCTGGGTGCCTATTGATCAGACAGATTAAGTGGATTCATCAGGTCTAAATTAGAGAAGATGCTACTTCACTTACAATAGGAATCCGCCCAAATTTTTTTTTAAATAAAAAGTAAAAAATAAAAAACCTTCTTAGGGTGAGATATGTATACTTACCATAGAATTCACCCGGAATTAGACAAGAATCGAAGCTCTAGTTTTTTCAAGTTTGCCATCATTTTCTTGCATCTGAGTACCTACATCTTGGTATATGGTGATCCGGTAAGGATAATTCACCACATTTTTGTTGCCGGCCATTGCAGCAATGTTGACTGGAATTTTACCTCCGTAGAATTCACTTTCGAGCAACACTAGTTTCTTATCTTTTTCCACCATGGCCTTGACGATCTCTTCATTTCCATCAGAAGCAGCAATATGGATGGGTATTCTATCATTTTTTTCTTCTCTTGATAGATCATCTACAGACATCATCTTTATCAACTCTTTTGCAATTTTGACTTTTCCTTCTTGAACTGCCACATGAATTGGAAGTTCTCCTCTCGTATAGAGTGAGCCTAGCTCTAACAGGTCCCTCATTTTTTGAGAGCAACTGAGACATAGTCTTCCTTGCCATCAACAATAGCTTTGTACAAAGGTAGACACCATGTATAAGCTGTGCTCCTTGGCATTGTCACTGCGAAGATCAACCGATTTCATGTAGGCTGCTGGCTGTTTATGTACATACTATATTTTATGTTTGAACATTCATAAATCACTGATGGGTTAGGCTTAAGAGTTCGGAGTATCTACCCCAACGCTATATGAACATGAACGTTGGAGGGACCGACAGGAGAAAAAATATAAAAAAATTTTAGAGATGGGACGCACAGTGTGTCCACTGTGAGCCCTCTATTTTCGTGGTCATAAGGCATTGGAGAAGCACGTTGTGCTCCTTGTTGATAGGTCATTTATTTGCATTAATATTATATCAAATCATTTGTATTTTAATGAGACAAATTGGTTGTTTTATTTGGATATGGACAGATTATAGCATTTGGATATCAAATCTATAAAAATAATGGTTAGAACCATATTGGCACATTTTTAAATCAAATCAAAGAATCACACCCAAATTAAGATGGAAGATTTGATTATGTCCAAAGCTAGAGGTTTGATCTTGCCCAAATCAAAAGGATTTTCGTAAAAAATCTTAATTCTATAAGCAAATATTTCGTTCTCTCTTGCGATTAGACATCTAACGAAGAAACTGAATTGGAAAGTGACTAAATTGGAAACTAGTGCATTGGCAAATATGAAGAAAGGAAACAACTGAATTGGAAAGAATGCAGAATTGGCAGGAATCCTCTATAAGAAGGAACACATTTTCAGAAATTGGAGAACACACACAAGCTACAACAAGAGGAAGCCACAGTTCTGAGGAAGAACGGCATAATGTATTCTATTTTCATTTCTTTGTTTTTCTTTTCCATGTCTAGCTAATTCTAGCTTTCGATCAAGATTAATGGAAGTTTGATTTTCGCCAATTATGAGACTTTGGATTATTAGTTTTCTTTAATTCTCAGGTATTTATGCGTTTTCCATATTTATTATGTTATTGTATTAATCCTTAGACAAGAGGCCTGTTGTTTTATGATTAATACAATATTTAGTCAATTAGAATAATTATTTATTATTCTTATATAGTGACAAATAGCATTCTCGAATGGATAATCAATGCCCTGGAGAGTTTGCTATGAGAATGTATATCCTAGTTTAAATAAACAAGGCTTTTCCGGGTTTATTGACTAGGGATTGGGTTTTTCAATTTTTTATGCGATTAATAGACATAACTCAAAGGACAGATCCGAAGGTTATGTTTATTAATTAGGGAATAACTCAAAGGACGGATCCGAAGGTTATTGATAAAGTAGGGAAAGATTGGTTGTTAGAGGACTGATCCTCAATGACCATAACCAATCTATCTGAAATTAAAGTTTTTATTTTTTAAGTCAATGATCAATTGAGAGAATCATTACTGAAGTTAAATCTTGATTGAAAGTTTTATTATTCTGATTTTCTTGTAAACTATTGCATTCGTTTATTTTTATTTAGTTTGTTGATTTAAAACCCCCCAATTTTTATCAAGGAATAAATCTTCACCAATCTCTGTGGATTCGACCCTACTCACTACTAATACAATTCAGTTGAGAGAAGGAATATCTTTGGTGGATTCGACACCCATAAAAATTTGGCGCCGTTGCCGGGGACTGGTTTTTTTAGATTTATTCCTTTTGCTTTATTTTTTTTAATTTTTAATTTTTAATTTTTAATTTTTAATTTGTTTTCTTCTTAATCTCTTGGTTGTTTGTTTTATGCCTCGATCCACTCGTATAGGTGAACTTCAATTTGATCCTGAGATTGAGAAAACAGCCCGTAGATTGAGGAAGGAAACCAAACAACATTTTCAGGGAGTATCATCTTCTAGTATTGATTTAATTGGATTATTTGGGTTTGAAGAAGAAATCATGGATGCTAATAATATTAATGAGAGGACCTTAAAAGATTTAGCCATGCCAGATTTGAACCAACAACCATTATGTATTGAATATCCAAATATTGAGGTTGCTTTTGAATTAAAATCTGGTTTGATTCATTTACTCCCCACTTTCTGTGGTCTTGCAGGTGAAGATCCTCATAAACATCTCAAGGAATTCCATGTGGTGTGCTCCACAATAAGGCCACATGGTGTAACCGATGAACAAATCAAGTTACGAGCCTTTCCATTTTCTTTGTCTGAAAAAGCTACAGATTGGTTATACTACTTACCTTCTGGTTCAATAACCACCTGGATTGAGATGAAAAGGTAGTTTCTTGAAAAGTTTTTTCCTGCCTTGCGGGCTGCTACTATAAGGAAAGATATATGTGGGATCCGACAATATCATGGAGAAACTCTTCATGAATATTGGGAAAGATTTAAGCAATTGTGTGTTAGTTGTCCCCAACATCAAATTTCTGACCAACTTCTAATTCAATATTTTTATGAAGGGTTATCTAACATGGATAGGAATATGATTGATGCTGCTAGTGGAGGTGCGTTAGTACATAAAACCCCTATTGAGGCAAGAAATTTAATTTCTAATATAGCCGCCAACACTCAACAATTTGGGACTAGACGGGATGATCCACCAAGAAAAGTTAATGAGGTAAGTGTCTCTTCCATTGACCAACGTTTGGATAATCTAACTTCTCTTGTGGAAAAATTGGTTGTAGGAAATATCCAACAAGTGAAGGCTTGTGGTATTTGCTTCAAAACAAATCATGCCACAGATGCATGCCCAACACTTCAAGATGAGACTCATGAACATGCCAATATTGTTGAAGGATTCTCAGGTCCACCACAAAGAAGATATGATCCATACTCAAACACATACAATTCAAGATGGAAGGATCACCCAAATCTGAGTTATGGGCCTAGAGCTAACAATTTCCAACAACAATATCAGCCTAGGCAGTCCGATCAACAATATCAACAAGTTCCTAAGCAAGGTAAGTCTCTTGAACAATTAGTTGAATCTCTTGCTGTTAGTTCTCATCAATTCCAACAGGATACAAGAGCAAGTATTCAGAACTTGGAGAGTCAAATCAGTCAACTCGCATCTTCAGTAAGTAAGCTTGAGAATCAAGGAAAATTGCCCTCAAACAATTATCAATCCAAAGCAAAATGTGAGTGCCATGACATTGAGAAGTGGCAAAGAGTTAGAAGGACCCATTTCTCATCATTCAAATTTAAGAGAGGAGACATAAAAAGAAGTAACACCTCCTGTACAACATGTAAGCCCTAAGGTAACACCCCCTCCTTTTCCAACAAGACTTTCTCAATCAAAAAAACTTGAAGAGGAAAAAGAAATTCTTGAGACATTTCGCAAAGTTGAGGTAAATATTCCTTTAATTGATGCTATCAAACAAATTCCTCGCTATGCGAAATTTCTTAAGGAATTATGTACTAATAAGAGAAAGTTGCAAGGTAATGAGAAAATAAGTGTGGGGGAGAATGTCTCAGCTGTGTTACAAAAGAAATTACCTTCAAAGTGCAAAGATCCAGGTATGTTTGTCATTCCTTGTAAAATAGGTAATGTGAAAGTTGAGAAGGCTATGTGTGATTTGGGTGCTTCTATTAATGTTATGCCTTTATCAGTTTATAAATCTTTGAATGTTGGACCTTTAAAGAATACTGGCGTAATAATTCAATTGGCTGATAGATCAAATGTTTATCCAGAAGGAGTGTTAGAAGATGTTTTAGTTCAAGTAAATGGATTAGTTTTTCCTGCAGATTTTTATGTACTTGATATGGAAGAAGACTATTCTCCTAATTTAAGTTTGATTTTATTGGGGAGACCTTTCTTGAAAACTGTTAGAACTAAAATCGATGTGCATGATGGGACATTAACAATGGAGTTTGATGGCGAGATCATTAAATTTAATATCTATGCTTCCATGAGATATCCTAATGATGTATATGTTGTTTATGCTTTTGATGCCATTGACACTCTAGCTCAAAAAAACATTTAATTTTTGTGATGAAGACAAGTTAAAAATTGCACTTAGTAATGGTTTAACTCTTGAAAAAGTGCAACTTGCAAAAGAAGAGTTTGCAATAGAGGATGAATTGCAAAATACTATTTTTGAATTAGAGTCACTTAGACCTATGAGGGTTGATGTTCCTTTTACTAATCTTCCCATTTCTAACACAAAACTTTTACCCTCTATTGTGTAGGCCCCCAAGTTGGAACTCAAAACATTGCCAGATCATTTAAAATATGCATTCTTGGGTGATAATAAAAGTCTCCCCGTAATTATTTCAAGTAAGTTGAATGCATTAGAAGAAGAGAGATTGCTTAGAGTGCTTCCGGAATATAAGGAGGCTATAGGATGGACCATAGCTGACATAAAAGGTTTAAGTCCCTTAACATGTATGCACAAAATCCTACTTGAAGAGAATTGTAAACCTTCTAGGCAAACTCAACGTCGTTTGAACCCACCTATGATGGATGTAGTGAAAAAGGAAATTCTAAAACTCTTTGATGCAGGTATGATCTATCCAATCTCAGATAGCAAATGGGTAAGTCCAGTTCAGGTAGTTCCAAAGAAAACTGGCATCACTGTGATTCAAAATGAGAATGGTGAGTTGGTGCCCACCCGAATCCAGAACGAATGGAGAGTTTGTATAGATTATCGTAAATTGAATGCATCAACTAGGAAGGATCATTTTCCTCTCCCATTTATTGATCAAATGCTTGAACGGTTAGCGGGAAAATCTCATTATTGTTGTTTGGATGGCTTTTCAGGTTTTCATCAAGTTTTGGTTGCACCAGAGGATCAAGAGAAAACCACATTTACTTGTCCTTTTGGTACTTTTGCTTACCGACGGATGCCATTTGGACTTTGCAATGCGTCTGCTACATTCCAGAGATGTATGGTTAGTATTTTTTTTGAGTATGTTGAGAACATCATAGAAGTGTTTATGGATGATTTTACAGTCTATGGTGATTCTTTTGATATATGTCTAACTAACCTAACAAAAGTGCTGCAGAGATGTATAGAAGCTAATCTTGTTTTGAATTATGAAAAATGTCACTTTATGGTAGATCAAGGACTTATTCTTGGACATATTGTTTCTGCAAAAGGTATAGAGGTTGATAAGTGAAAATTTGATATTATAAAATCATTGCCTTATCCTGTAACTATATGGGAGATTCGTTCTTTTTTGGGGCATGCAGGATTTTATCGTCGCTTTATCAAGGACTTCTCCAAAATCACACAACCTTTGTGCAGACTATTGCAAAAGGATGTAGCATTTGACTTTGATAAAGCGTGCAAGGAAGCTTTTGACATTTTAAAAGACAAGTTGACTTCAGCCCCCATCATCAGATCACCAAATTGGAACCACCCTTTTGAAATCATGTGTGATGCAAGTAACTATGCAATAGGAGCTGTTCTTGGACAAAAATTTGGAAGAGAGTCTCACGTCATTTATTATGCTTCAAGAACTCTTGACAGTGCACAATGCAATTATTCAACAACGGAAAAAGAACTTTTAGCTATTGTATTTGATTTAGAAAAATTCCGTTCTTATTTATTAGGTACTAAAATTGTTATTTACTCTGATCATGCAGCTCTGAAATATTTGTTTTCAAAGAAAGAAGCAAAACCGAGGCTGATCCGTTGGATACTCTTGTTACAAGAATTTGACTTGGAGATACGTGACAAGAAAGGTGCAGAAAATTTAGTTGCTGACCACTTGAGTAGATTGATTTCAAGTGAAGACTCATCTCCACTACAAGACAATTTCCCAGATGAGCATCTCTTTTTCCTTAATGAGGTTCCTTGGTATGCAGATATAGTTAACTATTTAGTTACTAAAACTCTACCTAATGATTTATCTAGAGCTCAAAAAGATAAAATAAAAAGTGATCCCAAATATTATGTGTGGGATGATCCTTACCTTTGGAAGCATTGTTCGGATTTAATTATTCGCAGATGTGTCCATCAACAAGAAATATCATCCATTTTACAATTCTGTCATTCATATGCTTGTGGTGGACATTTTGGTCCAAAAAGAACGGTTCGAAAAATTCTAGAATGTGGGTTATATTGGCCAACTTTGTTTCATGACGCATATAGGTTTTGTAAATCATGTGAGCGTTGTCAAAAAACTGGGAATTTAGGACATAGAGATCAACTACCCCTTATCCCTATACTTATTTGTGAAATTTTTGATGTTTGGGGTATAGATTTCATGGGTCCTTTTCCTAATTTTTTTGGTAATTTTTATATAATTCTTGCTGTGGATTATGTCTCTAAATGGGTGGAGGCTAAAGCTATCCGAACTAATGATTCTAAAGTGGTTGTGGATTTTGTCAAGTCACAGATTTTTGTCAGATTTGGCACACCCAAGGCAATAATTAGTGATAGAGGCACTCATTTCTGCAATAAAGTGATTGAAGCATTGTTCCGCAAGTATAATGTCACTCATCGTGTTTCTACTGCATACCATCCACAAACAAGTGGGCAAGCTGAGGTGTCAAACCGAGAAGTCAAGTCCATTCTTGAGAAAACGGTAAATCCAAATCGAAAAGATTGAAGTTTAAGACTTAGGCTCTTTTTGGTATCAATTTTCATTGTCTATTATGACTATTTAAAAGAAATAAGTATAAGAATCCATTATTGGTCAAGAATGACAAATGGTTTGGTGACATTTGTCGACAATAAATTATGAAATGAAAAATAAGTTTGGTATGTCAAAATGAAAATTTTCTAGAAATTAATTAAAAAAATCTTATTAATCTTAATATTAACAATTAACTAATTACTAAAAAATGCATCAAATAAAATATAAAGATGAAGAATATATATATCTGCTCAGTTGCCTACAAGAAATGCTCTTTTAAACAAGACTTGTTAGATGGGTTAGTTGAAATTCCATCTCAAAGGTATGAGAGGAAACTGAGTGATACAATGGAAATTGAAACCCAAGGGAATAAAGACCTTATGATTTACTTCTTTCTGTGAACCAGAATCTCAGAATTTCTATAGATGGTTGGTTTTCTGATGACTTGAACAGAAAAGGAAGTAATCCGAATGGGGTTCACTTCAGATTCACCTGAAAGAGAAACAGAGAGTAAATGAGGAAGAGATTGGCACCTATTTCAGCTACCAGGGAACAGTGGCCATTTGGAGCTGGTCTCAATCAATTGCTCGCCTCTGTAACTCACCAAAATGAAATAGAGAAATACTATATTATCCTACTTGATCTAAATATCTCTGTTCTAAAAACACAGGAGAATTACAGAGAAAGCAAACATAAATTTCAAAAGGAGTGGAGTAATCCATTGATTCAACTGTTTTATCTGATATTGTACATGATTAATTAACTGAGCTTAAACCATCGTCTTGCTAAGTATCAAAGATGTACACCTCTCCACTTGATCTTTCTAGCTTAATCTCTAGTTTTGGGCTTTGGGTTTTGTTTCTTTAGAACGATCCATCAGGCTAGCTTCAACCTTAATCTCAGAAATTTCTTACCGTGAAGAGGGCTGACTGGACACCTAATCTTTGATTTTTCTGTTAGAGCTTCTTTGCTTTGGCTGGATCGAAGTAGAAGGAGAAAGAGCAATAGTAGAGATTCGCCAACAAACCATCAGAGCACTGAGGGTGGAGGCGTGTTGATTCGATAAGTCTCTCATAATTCTCTTCATGGTAAGCAATTTCTTTCTTATAGGAAAATACCGTTTCCAACCGATTCAGTTCCACTTCCACCCATAACTTAAGCTTCCTCCAAACTGAACATGTTAACAATTAAAACAAGAAAAACATTTCTAAACCTTAAACCCTTATCAGATGTAAACCTAGATCTAATAGAAATGACAAAAGTAAACTCTGCAAATTACTTCAGTAGAGCCAGAATCAGAAACCCACGGTCAAGATTTCAAAAATAGAGGAAAACGAACACATTAAATCTTCAAAGCTGGAAGTTATGAGAGGAAAATCCACTGCAAACACTAGTTGAAATGGAATGAAAAAAGAAAAAAATTGGTAAACAAGAAACCGACATTAAAACATCTGCGCCGGAGCTAAGAGCTCTTGCAAGCCTTAAACCAGATGAATAAGGGAGAGAAGTAGCAGTAGCGAGCAGAGTCAAAGCCTTGAAACAGGGAGGTTTGCCGTTCGAAGATGAGAAAAGTTTTGCTGGAATGGAGACTTGCGGTAGGGTTTGAGAGAATTTGAAAGGGGATTTTATAAAATAGTGTGTATTTTCTATTATACCCTCGTCTTAATTTTAAAATTTTAAGCATACCCCCGCATAAATGAGGAGAATCAATTCTCACTCATAATCCATAACGGAGAAAAAATCCATTGTGGATTTTGGAGGTTTTTCTATTATTTTAAATAAAAATAAAAATGATAATAGAAACCAAATCATTTAAAATAATGAAAAATTGTTTCCAGGAAAACTGCGTTCTAGATGGTTAGGACCTTTTGTCGTTACTAATGTCTTCTCTCATGGTGCAGTTGAAATCCAAAGTTTTGACACTAATAAAATTTTCAAGGTTAATGGTCATCGGTTAAAACCTTTTTATGAAGGTTTTCAAGTGCATAATGTTGAAATTGAGTTCGGTATTCCAGAATACAAGGAATGAAAATGCACCAGGTCTAGCTAAAGACGTTAAATGAAGGCGCTAATGGGAGGCAACCCAATTTTCTTTACTTTAATTATTTTCTTCTTTTTGATTGATTTCATTAATTACTTGTTTTTTTTTTTCTTCTTGTTAGAAATCTTAATTTAATTTTTTTTTTCTTTCTTTTCTGACAACCAATTTTTTTTAACTCTCCGCCTTCCGCTTGATTGCTCAGCTTCAGTCCACTGTTCTATATATGAGGGGAGTATTCTTAGATTCTCTTATTTCTATGACAATGGGGACATTGTTAAATTTAAGTGTGGGGGAGGGGATCACATATTTATACTTTTTGTGGGTAAAATTTTTTGAAATTCTTTTTAATGATGTTTCATTTTCTATGAGTTCAATGGAATGCATGACCAATATTTACAGGTTGAATTAAATTTTGATGAATCATGATCAATTAAATTCTTTGAAATCACATGCTAATGAAAGATTGTTTTAATTTCGGAGATAGAGGAAAAGATGCTAAAGATTCATATACACAAACAATTTTTGTGAGAGTTTGAGCCTAAGAGCATATATTATTAGTTTTGCTCTGATTTTCTTGATTGAGTGATAATCTTTTATGGTTGGATACTTCTAGAACTTGTTTAGTTTTGCATGCTGGAATCACATAATTGGATTAAATGCATACAAATGACAAGGGCACCTAGGATTTACCACTTTTTAGCTTTCTTTTGATAGTCTATCCTTGATTATTACCTCTAGGAGCCCACTTTGAGCCTTGACCTTTTCTTTTGATAATATACCACTGTATAAACCTCATTAACCTTTTTTGTTCTTTTCATTCTATTGAACCCAAATCGAAGGATGATTGAGTTACTGATATGAAATATCAATTAATAGTGAGAAGGAAAGGCAAGTACTGTCAAACTTAATGCATCTTTTACTTAAAGTGCATCGAAGAAACAAGAAAAAAGAAAAATTGGTGTGGCTGCATTTAGAGAGAGAGAAAGAAGAAAGAAAAAAGAGAGAGAGAGAGAAAAAGAGGAAGAAGAAGAATCAGTTGTTTGGAAAATAATATCATTGAGCGAAATATTTTATTGCCTTTTTGCTTTATGGTTTCCATAAGTTTTTGAGAACTTGAAAAAAAAAATTTGATTATGACATATTATTGTGATTCAACTCATTCCTTTGGTTTCATTTTATCCCAGATTCCTTGTTTTTCCATACCCTACCTAAAGCCTCATTACAACCTATTAAAGACCTTTGGATGTATGTGTTTAATTCAATGCTTAGTGGTGGAGGTGTGATTTCTTTACAAGCATATGGTAATTATCCTTCTGTGATTGATTTGAGTGACTTTGTTACCCTTAAACACTGAGTGTATAGAGTGAATCCAAATGAGAGGGTATTGGATCTTGATGCATCTTGAATTTGATGATTTATTGAAACCAGTTCATTCATGTCGATTGATGAAGTTTAGTTGAAATTGTTGAGTCTTAGTTGAAATTCAATCTATTTTTGAAATATTAGAAGAAAAGAATTTTTAAAATAATGCTTGAGGACAAGCAATGGTTTAAATGTGGGGGAATTTGATATGTCATTTATTTGCATTAATATTATATCAAATCATTTGTATTTTAATGAGACTAATTGGTTGTTTTATTTGGATATGGATAGATTATAGCATTTGGATATCAAATTTATAAAAATAATGGTTAGAACCATATTGGCACATTTTTAAATCAAATCAAAGAATCACACCCAAATTAAGATGGAAGATTTGATTATGTCCAAAGCTAGAGGTTTGATCTTGCCCAAATCAAAAGGATTTTCGTAAAAAGTCTTAATTCTACAAGCAAATATTTCGTTCTCTCTTGCGATTAGACATCTAACGAAGAAACTGAATTGGAAAGTGACTAAATTGGAAACTAGTGCATTGGCAAAGATGAAGAAAGGAAACAACTGAATTGGAAAGAATGCAGAATTGACAGGAATCCTCTATAAGAAGGAACACATTTTCAGAGATTGGAGAACACACACAAGCTACAACAAGAGGAAGCCACAGTTCTGAGGAAGAACGGCATAATGTTTTCTATTTTCATTTCTTTGTTTTTCTTTTCCATGTCTAGCTAATTCTAGCTTTCGATCAAGATTAATGGAAGTTTGATTTTCGCCAATTATGAGACTTTGGATTATTAGTTTTCTTTAATTCTCAGGTATTTATGCGTTTTCCATATTTATTATGTTATTGTATTAATCCTTAGACAAGAGGCCTGTTGTTTTATGATTAATACAATATTTAGTCAATTAGAATAATTATTTATTATTCTTATATAGTGACAAATAGCATTCTCGAATGGTTAATCAATGCCCTGGAGAGTTTGCTATGAGAATGTATATCCTAGTTTAAATAAACAAGGCTTTTCCGGGTTTATTGACTAGGGATTGGGTTTTTCAAATTTTTATGCGATTAATAGACATAACTCAAAGAACAGATCCGAATGTTATGTTTATTAATTAGGGAATAACTCAAAGGACGAATCCGAAGGTTATTGATAAAGTAGGGAAAGATTGGTTGTTAAAGGACTGATCCTCAATGACCATAACCAATCTATCTGAAATTAAAGTTTTTATTTTTTAAGTCAATGATCAATTGAGAGAATCATTACTAAAGTTAAATCTTGATTGAAAGTTTTATTATTCTGATTTTCTTGTTAACTATTGCATTCGTTTATTTTTATTTAGTTTGTTGATTTAAAACCCCCAAATTTTTATCAAGGAATAAATCTTCACCAATTTCTGTGGATTCGACCCTACTCACTACTAATACAATTCAGTTGAGAGAAGGAATATCTTTGGTGGATTCGACACCCATCACTTGTCAAGGGAGATGATCTGCATTCTAAACCTAAACCCTCTTGCTTTCATCATGGATCTCACAAATTAGGTCATCTTAGTTGCCTACAAAAATATGTCAGTATGCATCCAAATTTAGTGTTAGATACAATAAGTCGGACCACACAGCATTTTACAACATAAAATACAGTACGTCAAATATATAGAAAGTTGAAATCATGCATGTACCTTGATCACTTGGATAAGTGAATTCAGACATGATAACTAATTGGCTCCAAATATGTGACATTGTCTAGTTTGTCAATGTATGGTAGTGCGCTAGCTCCACATTTTTCTTTGAATATTGATAAGTTGATTTTATGCATATTATTTTATACGATTAATTTACTATATTTCCATGTGTTTACAATTGTTTTATATCAATTTACCCTAATATGATATGAAAATGAATATGTTGCACCCTTTCCTTTTATTTCTATAATTTGGGTGATTTTATATATTTCCTAACAAATTCTAATTAAGTCTATTACTTTTATGTGTAGGAAATTATCAATAAAATCTGGGTATTATTGCAAGAGTCCTAATGGAACTCAACTGGATTTTATTCCACTCCAGAAAGGAAAGTCTTGATCATCAAGTTACAGTGCACTCTAGAAGTTTCCTCAAAGTCAAAAACATAAAGAGAATGAGTCCTTGGATGATTCTATATTAGATTTGATCAAAGAAGGGAAAAGAGGAGAAAGAATCCAATTCAAATAAAGAAGACTCAAAAATCCCGTTTTTGAGGGTCTCTGTCCAGTTTTGATCAAGCCCTTTATCGGATGGTCATCTGGTGTTCGATTGAGCCGATTTTTGGAGGAGAGCTTCAAGACTTCTTGATCTTCAAATCCAACGGTGGGATTATGCATTGGAGATCTCTAAGTTAGTCCGATTCATAAATCAAAAGACTCCTTGGTTAAGTCAAATAGGAACTCTGAGTTTGATTCAAACTCTGAGTTTAATTCAAACTTTGAGTTTAATTAATCTATAAAAGGAGAGCAAACTCTAGGATGAGGGGGGGAGGACGTTTTTGGGAGCTTTGGAACACCAGAGAGAACCTTCTTGGAGCTTTGGAGGAGCGGAGAGGTCGAACCAGAAGACGTTGGATGGCTTTGGAGATCTGAAGCTTAGGAATAAGTTTTTCTTGATCTTCTTTCAATGTTCTTGAACTCCTTTGTAATGTTTTTAATTTCGAGTATGAACTAATTTAGTTTTTCTAGGGATCAGATTTAGCCTATCTTTGAATTCCCACTATTGAATTCATCAATATAATTTTGAATATTGTTTCCTTTGATTGAGTTTTTTACTTCTATTCTTCATGCTTTTGATTAATTGGCCACTAATCAACTGATTTGTTAATCATAATGAACTGAGAGGGGGTTTTATGTGTCTAGTTCATTGGAGTAAAAGCCATGAATTACATGTAAGATAGAGATATACTTACATGGTTTGTGTAGTTGTTACATGGGAATCCATAGAGTTTAATGATTTCTCAGTTGTTGTAACCCACATAGAAATATAGTGGGTTAACAATTGAGGGAATTTCTATTAGTACTCGAGAGAGACTAGTAGATAGGAAAGGGAATCTCGACTATCAATCAGGAAAATATTTTTCAAATTATAAAGAGAGATGAAAGGGTGGGAATGTTTAGTTATGGTGAAATCTGACCCCTAGGTCTTTAGCAATTAAAAATCTCAATTTAACTTTCAATTTGCATTATAGTCTAGAATAATTATCTTCTTTATTATTTGTTCAAATAAAATTGGTATACTTAATTGATACTTAATCTATAGTCTTCGAGGGATCGATCTTTTATCATTATATTACTTGTTACGACAGCGTACACTTACGTTGTACTTTTTCACAACAAATATTGATATAATTTCTTCCTTCTTCTTCTGCCAATCCTCATACTCCTCTCTGGAATTATCTTCAGGATGATATTTTACTCCAATCACATAATCCCAAAATCCTTTCTCCTTCAAGAAGTTTTCCATGCTATCTTTCCAAGTCTTATAGTTTTCTTTTGTTAGAGTGGGAACCTTGTCAAGATCATCATCTGTTGATGATTCATCAGTTTCACCTAGGAAGAAAGCAAATCCATTTATATTGTAAGAGATGATATAAATGTTAGAACGAACACTAAGAACTCACGATGAGCAAAATAAAAAAAACCCCTAACGAACATAGAGATTTAACGCAACCAACACAATGTGCTACATTACGGGCAAAGTAGAACTTTCACTATGTAAGAAGAAGATTATAATGGAGACATCTCAATCAATCCACTGGAATGACATTATAAGAACTCTAACTTGAGACCCTACAACAAAAATCCTATAGCTCACATCATAGGGTTTTGACCAATCAGATTGGATTGTACTACACCAGATGGGGTATGCCCCCACTCCTCCCCCCCCCCAAGTTCAGTGATAGGCTTCTAGGTCTCTCCTTCTATCACATATCTCACAAATTGAGTCATTCAAATTGCCTACAAAATTATGTCGATTCAGATGAATCTTCAATGTCGGACACAAGAATCAGGGTCACACATAATTAAGGGTGAAAATGGATAACCAAAACCTGCTTGCTAATAGGATACGAATATGGTAATACCCTTTCCGACCTATTATTATCCGTATGATAAAATTATCCGATTAAGATACTTTTCTAGATGTGTTTTCTTATTTTTATAATTTCTTTTACTTGAAATATGTGAATATATTTTAAATTTTAGACTAAAATAAATACAAAAGATAATCTATAGTGAAGAAAATTAAGAAAATCAAAGGTTAAAATGAGTAGAAAAAAGAAAAGAAAAGAAAATTGTTAAATTGTTCAATTTCAAACTTAATCCTCATAAATAAAATGGTAAATATATGAATAGGTAGTCCAAATTTTGTATTCAATTTTACTCATACCCATATAGAAGAATCTACTTAGAAATTTAATTATTTGAATATCATCCGAATCCGTCTGAATATACTAAAATATGGATATAATATTATCATTATCTGATCCAAATCAGGTCCTCACACCACTACACAATAAAACAAAATAATAAAAAAAAAATTTAATATTTCTGCTTTAGCAATGCTTACCTGCCCTTTTTGTTGTATGCATGTTAGTCAATTGGCTTCAAATATGTACCATGATGTCTTGCTTCTCAAGATTTTGTAGTATCTAATATTCACACTTTCTCTTGAATAATGATATGATTTCTTACTTTTTCTGCACCCAATCCTCATATTCTTCGCTGAAAGTATTTTCAGGTTCACGTTTTAATCCAGTCACATAATCCCCAAAGTCCTTTTTTCTTGGAGAAGTTCTCCATTCCATCTTTCCATTCTTCATGGTTTTCCTCTGTCAGCATAGGAATGTCTTCAACGCTAGCTGAGCCCTTCTGTTACTGATGCCACATCATTTTCCGTCCGTCCTTCGATACCTGCATATGAATGGAGAAGCCAAATTATAAATTCTTCAACTAGTTTGTATAGAAATGACCTTCGAAAGTAGCACGAGAGATGATTCCGTGGATTCTGTAATTTTGTCCATTACTTTCCATGCCTTAGCAGCGACACAGTGCTTTTCTTCTCTTCTAATTAAGTAGTATTGGATGCAGAGCAAGAAAGGATGCTTGATATCGATTAAGCTAAATGGAAAGACAAAACAATATTTGAATTGAGTGAACTCCAGAAGAGAAATTTTATACCTGCTGATTACATACGAACTCAACTTTATAGACGTGAAAGAGGAAAAGACAAAGGTGAATTATTTAATACAAATAGGAATTAAATAAGGATTAAATATTAAATGAAAAATTAAACAAAGAGACACGCATCATATATTTTTTTCAGTCATTTGTATTAAAAGTATAGAATGTGAAGTATAAATACTGAATCATGTTTTTCAAAAGAACGAAACGCTAAGCCTCCAAGTCACAACATCAGTTGCACTCGTTACACCCATTTTTTTCATTAGTTTCTTACTTTAATAAGGAGACATAATTTGGGATGAATAAGAACACCACCAACAATGTGTACATTAAGAATGGGCCTACTCAAACTGAAATTTGAGTCTACCAAAAGCATCCCAATCTTAGCTCAGCATTCAGCAGTTGAAGCAATGATTATCTACCTCTGGTTTCTCCAATCTAGCTGATAATCAACCTAAGTGATCAATGACCTTTTCTCTATATATCAATCTGTGATCTTCCATTCAATTTTATCTATGTACCCACTAAGACCCGTCCAACATATATTGACACATCCACAAAGGGAGGTATCTTTGTTGAAAAAGCACCACAAGAGTAGCTACATTCTGTCTCAATCCACCATCTTTGTAGACCGTCTGAAATTGCACCAAATTAAAGTCGGACCGAAACTACAATTTTGTTAATAGTATGTGTTTAGGCTTGGTGGTTTTAGCGCCCTAGACCATACCGTTGACACCCTTAGTTGCAGCTTCAGGGCTATAAGCAAACATTCCATTGTTAACTCTTAGTTAGGTCGTCAAAAAACTTATAACTTGTCTCAATCAAAACCTGATTTTCCAACTATTCAAGATACAACTACTTGCATACCTGTCGCATTTGGTTGTTTGTCGGGCTGTAATATGAGATTAATACCTATCATATGTATAGGTTTAAACATAACCTTTGACAAGTGACTGAGTAAAGATTTTTTTTTTTTTTGGGTAGAATTGAGAAAATGATGGAAGTCTATAGAATTTTAAAAAGTCACATTTATTATGACATGCCTATAATTGTTTTTTTTTTCCCCAAAGAAATGCCAACAATTACACGCAATGGAACTTCCCGCTCAAACTTAAGATTGCAATTATGGAGTCAAATTTGGTTATTTTTTTGGGTATCTGGAGGTTCATCTGGCCAGCTTGCGCATACCTTGATTACATCCTCAGGGGGATGCTTGTCATCCGCAAGGGTCGAACCCATGACCTCTCCACTGAGAAGTATGGATCTTACCACTCTACCAACCCTGCATTGACCAAATTTGATTATTTTATCATACATAATACAGTTCCTTTCCAACTAATAACTCTCATTAACAATTGTACCATTGTACTTCATAAATATTGAACTTACCACCCAAAATGTAATACAAATAGGCTGGATAGGGACAGGGTCCCAGGGATCGAGGCTGCTTGGAGGATTAAAAATGTAAGAAATGTCTTGACTGAATTCTCCGCTCAAAAGATAATAAATTTGAATGAATTAAAAACCTTAAGTAGAAGACTTTGAAGTCTGGTAAAGTAGGATACACACTCCACATTGTGTACGTGAAACCTCTTCCCATATTTATAATATCAGATTCAAATTAGAACATTACAATATCGAACCATCTGAGACATAAAATTAAGTCATCATGCATCATATATTATTTCAAAGCAACTTGTACTAAAGCCAGCTTAGCAATGTATTATTTTAACACAACTTGTTCATGTTTTTTGGGGACTGGTGGTTTTATATCAGTGAGTGGGAGACTACTTTATATACAATCAGGAGGAGCTGAACCTATGACCTCTTCACTAAAATGTGTTAGTCATTGCCAACTAAGCAATCCTAAATGTCAAGACATAATAATTATCTAATTATTTTAACACACTCGTGCTACTTGCCAACCTGGCAATATTGACAGGATTACGAGTTATGAGGAGGGAACCACGCAGTTCTATAACTAATAAAAAGTATTTCTTTTGAGTTTTTTTTATTAGTGGTCCACATAAATGGGAGTGAAACTCTAGGCACCCCCATCAAGGACCTACTGGTGGCCCAATGCAAAAATTATTGGTTATCCACTCTAACAGAATGGCCTTGATTTTTGTTAAGTAAGTCAAACTTTGAAAGAAATGACCATTATGTTCTCAAGTATAGTGTTATGGCCAATTTACCCTCCCATATCCAATAAGTAGGTGGGCACCCATTTTCTTCCAATGCCTTGCTAGAAACCACTACACCCTCTCCCCTACCAGTGACCATTACTCCCACCTTTCCCCTCATATTGAAATCTCATTTCTAATTTAAAATAGATTAATATTATTTGAAAAAATAAAAATTTTGAATTAAATTACGTAAATTTTAAGTCATTGGTTGCACTGTACAATTTAAGTAGATTCTTAAATATTTAAATAACTAGGTTACAAATCCTGTCCCTTACTTTCCCTCTTGTCCACAGCCCCTTCCCGACCCTCCCCCTCTCCTGTGCAACCCTAGAAACCCCTCCCCCTTCAACTGTAGGCCGGCTTCCTTCCCCTTCCCTTCTTGGCCAGTCCTAGAAACCCACCACAACCCCATCGCACCTACCCCCTCTGCCTTCCCCTTCAATTACAGCCAAGCCTTACCCCTCCCCTAGCAGCCATAGACCCCTTCCTTCTTCCCCTTTTTCCTGTGATAGCAGCAGCTCCATCCCTATTAGATCTGCCTTCTCAACCCCTTTCAGACTCCTGTCCCCTCCCCTTAGGATTGCACCTAATCCTAGAACCTAGCCTTATCATTAATTTCCCAAACAAACCTACTTTCCTTAATCCAGAAAATTTCTGCACTTCATCTTTTTCCTTAGGAGTTTTGCAGAATTTTTAAAACCCTAAAATCTGGACCTCTCCCACTCCGGGCCTTACTTTATAAATCATACTTATTGATATCAGTTCTGAAATTACAGAACCAGCAAAGATAGAGCTTCATCCACCTTAGCTGAACCATTACAAAGCCCTAAATTCTGATTTCTGCAAATATCCAGGACCTTATTCCCACTATAACTGAATTTGAGAGTGTGAAAACCCCATTGAAACCCTACAATTTCATTCTTTTTTGCTGGAATTTCCTGGGCAAAACTAAATCTGGGGAAATTACTTCAATACCGCTAGTCGTAGATCATGGTTTACATCACCATACTCTCCAATATTCGCCGTGTTTACCTTATATGACAAATTAATGCTCCAGTAGCTAAAGTCGCAAGCTCTTTTTATGTAACACACTGGCCCTTCTTCAAATTTTGGTTGCTTTTTCCCTGAGTTAATAATTTTTTTTATTTAAAAGATCAGCTTTATTAAAAGAGGAAAAAAGGATCACACAAAACATAAAACACTAATCCTACAACAACAGTAGCACCCAGTAGCTTTACTTGATACACAGTAGCTAGCACAAGACAGTTCCTCTACACATTGTTCTTGTAACAACACAACAGTGGTTAATAAATTACTGGTACACCCTTTCATGCATGCTTATTTGATTCTATTCCCAAAGACATCCGAGGAAGATGTGTTAAACACCAATTGCACAAATAATGGAAGTTCCACCAATGCATATATACTGATTGGGATACTTGCTAGAATGACTATTGGGGAAAAGGCCCATAAACGAACCTCGTACGGAAGCATAAACAAGATGGCTGCCACAAAACATATCATCATCCCCACTATAGAGATGAAGAGAAATGAAAGGCCCAACACTAGCTTTCGAGGCAAAGTTGACAAGAAATCTTCTTCTGCAAATCGTGAAGTTATGATGGCTAGAAACATCAACAATGAAGCAATGGAAGAGGAAAGTGCTAGCACATTTGATACGACAAAAACTGTAGAAAACTTGTCATGTATGTATTTATTGGCTTCTCCTCCTTGTCCTGTAAGACCTGGTATTGTAAACACTGCTGCAAACATAATGGTACTGATCAATGCTGCTACCACCATACATTGTGTTGATGTATCCTTCATCCATTTGGCTCCTTCCTCTAGTAATTCTTTATGCTCTACCGTGAATGTTTCTTTTGGTGTTTGACCTTTTTTATCTCTAGTGTAATGATAGTTGAATTTCATAACATATTCCACTTCCTACATGTAGATGAAAAAAAGAGCTCTTAAAATTCACATACATGCATCATGGTCATGACTACTCAAACTTTGAATGCATGAATTGATGACTACATTAGAAGGAAAAATTAATCACCTTACTCCAGAGTAGCTCGCGTTGCATTTGAAGAGCTGCACCAGGAACATGATTCCACCTTTCAATATAAGCTGGTTTTTTGGCAGCTAAATGTGACATGTAGTATCCTGATTCATATTCGTAAAAGTATGCAATTTCATTCTTCATGGGGCCTAGATGATGAATAAGCCCAAAAATCTTTTCTTGGCGGTGTTTGATTGCATAGTGGAATATTGTTCGATCATGCTGTAATGAACACATCAAAAGTTGAGGACAGGTCTTGATACATTCTTCGATGAATTCAACAGTTCCGTTCTTGGTTGCCCAAAACATTGCTATAAGGAGACATGCCTCCACCAGCGCGACTTTTTCAACTTCTAATAGCATTTTCCTCCATATTTCTTTTAGTAGCTTTGAGGCTTGAAAATGCTTCAACTTGTCTTCATAAATGTCCTTGCAACCAGGCACTGTAGATCATGCATCTTTGTAGATAGTGAGTGAACATCTTTCAATGTATATGATGGTGTGATGATGGGTCCGGATCACCTTCCCATTGGGGGAGCATGCATTACTCCCTGATGTTTCTCCACCACACTATATGGGTAGGACCCATGTGAGACCCCCCGGGTGTCTTGCATTTGAAATCATTTTATTAGTACTCAGACGTGGGTTTCACACCAGTTGTATAGTGATGAAGCATCAGGTAGTAAAGTAGTATTAGTTCCTCTGACAGGGAGATGATCATGACCACCTAATGGGGAAGGGTGATGCTCCATTTCTTACCTAATTGAATAAGTATATCACGAAGTAGCCCGCAAAAGTGTAACTTCAAAACTTGAAGATAGTGGTTCTTGCCTGGACCAGACAATGGCTCGTTAGTGGGACCTGCAGTTGTAGGTTAGAATTGGGAGAATGTGGGTCCTTTCCACCTAGGCTGCCTTTACAGCCATATACCCACACTAGGTACCCTGTCTGACACAGGCAGGCCTATGAGTGTGGATATATGGCTATACGGGCAGGTTGGGTGTAGAATATCTGAACTCATCAAAAGAGAGAGAGAGAGAGAGAAAACCTTGATTGTTGTGCTTGTTAGGGTTGAAGGAATTTTCTACGTCTCCCATTGTGGACGTGCACCAACAGGTATTTTTTGCATTGTCGTGAACATATAGCACTGCTCCAGTCATATTTATATATAGAGAGAACTTTTAAATCAGATAGGCAGAATGAGTCATTCTCCATTTGAGTCGATTAATAGTGGAGCAGAAATCAGCCCAAAATAAAATAAAATAAAAAAGGTGGAGCTGAAAGTAAATACAAAATACTTACATGAGTAGATAAAATGATATCCTATGTTCTGAACACTTATGGCTGGTAATGAACTTTTGAATGCAGTTTTCTTGTTTGCGAGCATTGGCAAGGCTATCCATGTATTGGCCTCGATTAAGACTAATTGTGGGTATTTCTGCACTAGTTCAAGAGCTAGGTCTGCAGTACAAATAAATTATTTAACTAAACTAAAATTATTGGGAAACCAACATTCAATAGTGTTTTAAAACCTAAAAGATCAATTAATTTGGGTGCCTATTGATCAGACAGATTAAGTGGATTCATCAGCTCTGAATGAGAGAAGATGCTACTTCACTTACAATAGGAATCAGCGCCCCCCCCCCCCCCCAAAAAAAAAAAAAAAAAAAAAAAAAACCCTTCTTGGGGTGAGATATGTATACTTACCATAGAAGTCACCCTGAATTAAATGAAGAAGAATCGAAGCTCTAATTTTTTCAAGTTTGTCATCATGAACGTGCATTTGAGTATCTACTTCTTCGCGTATAACGATGTTGTAAAGATATTCAACCACATCTTTGTTGCCAACCATTGCGGCAACGTTGATTGGAATCTTACCTGGATAGAAGTCACTTTCAAGCATCGCTAGTTTCTTATCCTTTTTCACCATGGCCTTGACGATCTCTTCATTTCCATCCGAAGCAGCAATATGGATGGGTATTTTATCATTTTTCTCTTTTCTTGACAGATCATCTACAGACATCAATTTTATCAACTCTTCTACAATTTTGACTCGTCGTTCTTGAACTGCCACATGAATTGGAAGTCCTCCTCCCGTAGTGAGCCTAGCTCTAACAGCTCCCTCATTTTTTAAGAGCAACTGAGACATGGTGTTCCAGTCGCCATCAACAATAGCATTGTACAAAGGTAGACACCATGTGTAAGTATTCCCTGCCAAGATCAACCATTTTCATTTAAGCTGCTAGCTGAGTTCTTTATGTACATACTATATTTAATATTAGAATGAACATTCAGAAATCAGTGATGGGCTAGGCCTAAGCCCTTTTTCCATCATGGATCTCACAAATTGGGTCATCTAAATTGCCCACAAAAATGTCTGTGCGTATCCATCTTTGGTGTTAGGTACAATTAATCGAGTGAGACATAAAATTTTATAACTTGAAATACAGTAGGTGAAGAGAAAGTTGAAATCATGCATCTACTTTGATTACTTACCTGGAGTAGTATTTGTTGGATAAGTGAATTCGAACATGGTAACTAGTTGGCTCCAGATATGTGTGACATTGTCTAGTCCGTCAATGTATGGTAGTGCCCTAGCTCCACATTTTTCTTTGAATACTGATATAATTTCTACCTTCTTCCTCTGCCAATCCTTATACTCTTCGCTGGAAGTATCTTCAGGATGATTTTTTGCTCCAATCACATAATCCCAAAATCCTTTCTCCTTCAAGAAGTTTTCCATGCTAACTTTCCAAGTCTTATAGTTTTCTTCTATCAGAGTGGGAATTCCGTCATGATCATCATCTATTGATGATTCATCGGTTTCAATTAGGAAGAAAGCAAATCCATATATATTGTAAGAGATGCTATAGATGTTACAACGAACACTAAGAACTCACGAGCAAAAGAAAAAAAAAGCCCAAGTAACATAGGGATTTAACGCAACCAACACAGTGTGCTACGTTTAAGGGTAAATAAGAACTTCACTATATAAGAAGAAGATTATACGACCTCTCAATTAATCACTAGAATGACGTTATAAGAACTCTCACTCAAAACCCTATCAAAAAAATCCCAAAGCTCACATCATAGGGTTTGACCAATCAGGTTGGATTGTACTACACTAGATGGGGTATGCCTCCACACCACCCACACAAAAATGAGATCAGTGATAGGCTCCTGAGTCTCTCCTTCTATCACAGATCTCACAAATTGAATCATTCAGATTGTCTACAAAATTACGTCGATTTAGATGAATTTTCAATGTCGGACATAAGAATTTGGGTCATACATAATTAGGGGTGAAAATGGATAACCAAAATTCAATTTTGAATTCATGTTCGTATCCGTTTAGGAGTACTTAAATCCATCTGCTTACTAATAGGATGTGGATATGGTAATATTTTTCTGACTTATTATTTTCCGTCTGATAAAATTACCTGATTAAGTTACTTTTTAGATGTGTGTTCTTATTTTTATAATTTTTTTAGTTGAGAGATGTGAATATGTTTTAGATTTTATACTAATAAATACGAAGGATAATCTATAGTGAAGGAATTTAAAAAAAAAAAAAATCAAACATTAAAATGAGTGGAAAAAAAGAAAAGAAAAGAAAGAAAATTCTTAAATTTCAAACTTAATCTTCATAAATAAAATGTCAAATATATCAATAGGAAAGGAAAAAATTTTATATTCAATTTGTACTCAATACCCATTTAGAAGAATTTATTTAGAAATTTAACAATTTGAATATCATCCGAATCTTGACTGAATCCGTCCGAAAACTTAGAGGATATTATTGGAATCTGTCGAATATAATAAGATACAGATATGGTGTTACCATTATCTGATCCGAATCCGATCCGTTTATACACAACACATAATAGATAAAACAAAATAAATTAAAAAAAAATAATATTTCTGCTTTGACATTGCTTACTTGTCCTTTTTGTTGTATGCATGTTAGTCCATTGGCTCAAATTTTGTACTTGCTCAAATTCACACTTTCTCCTGAATGTTGAAATGGTTTCTTTCATTTTCAGCAGCGAATCCTCCCATTCGCTGAAAATATTTCCTGGTGCACATTTTTCTCCTGTCGCATAACCCCAAAGTCCTTTTTTCTTCAAGTTCTCCATTCTGTCTTTCCATTCTTCATGATTTTCCTCTGTCAGCATGGGAATGTCTTCATTGCTGAGCCCTTCTGTTACCGATGCCACATCATTTTCCTTCCGTCCTTTCATACCTGCATATGAATGGAGAAACCAAATTATAAATTCTTCAACTAGTATGTATAGAAAAGACCTTCGAAAGCAGCAGAAGAGATGATTCCGTGGATTCGTTATTTTGTCCATTACTTTCAATGCCTTACCAGTGACACAGTGCTTTTCTCCTCTTCTAATTAAGTAGTATTGGATGCAGAGCAAGAAACAATGCTTGATATTTATTGAGCTAAATGGAAAGAGAAAACACTATTTGAATTGAGTGAACTCCAGAATAGAAATGAAGCCTTCATTTCTTTATAAAAGATTGATCGTGAGTAGAAGTGTTGCTAGTCATTAACTTCGTGCTGTATACATGGAAAAATTATAGAATTCATTCAATTATGGAGTCAAATTTGATTATTTTATCATACGTAATACAGGTCCTTTCCAACTAATAACTCTCATTAACAATACTTCTTAAATATTGAACTTAATTACCACCTAAAATGTAATACAAATAGGCTGGATAGGGAGAATCTGGATCATCGGTTTTTCCACCATAAAAAGGGTAGGCCCCACCACTAAAAATATTTAAAAAAAAAAAAAAAAAAAACCTCCCATCACCACCCCTGGACCCCCTGTTTTTTGTGGTGGTAAGCCATCAGGGTCGCAGATCCGGACTCGGATAGGGACAGGGAGGCTGCTTGAAGCTGGATTAAAAATGTAAGAAATAGCTTGACTGAATTCTTTGAAGTCTGGTAAACCACATTGTGTACGTAAAACCTCTTCCCATGTTTATAATATCAGATCCAAATTAGAACATTACAATATCGAAATAAAATTTGGTCATCATGCATCATGTATTATTTCAAAACTTGTACTAAAGCCAGCGTAGCAATATATTATTTTAACACAACGTGTTCCTATTTTTTTGGGGACTGGTGGTTTTATATCAGTGAGTGGGAGGGAGACTACTTTATATACAATAAGGAAGAGTTGAACTCATGACCTTTTCACTAAAATGTGTTTGCCATAGCCAATGAATCAACCCTTTCATGTCGAGGCATGATAATTATCTAATTATTTTAACACACGTGCTACTTGCCAGCCTAACAATATTGACATGATTACAAGTTATGAGGAGTTCTACGCACGTAGTTCTATAACTAATAAAAAGTATTTCTTTTGAGATTTTTTTATTAGTGGTCCACTTAAGTGGAAATGAAACTCTAGACACCCCCATTAAGAGCCTTCTGGTAACCCAATGCAAAAATTATTGGTCATTCACTCTAATAGAATGACCTTGATTTTTGTTAACTCAAACTTAGAAAGAAATGGTCATAATGTCCTCAAGTGTAGTGTTATGATCAATTTACCTTCCCATATCCAAGCAGTAGGTGGGCACCCATTTTCTTCCCCTACCAGTGACCATTACTCCCGCCTTTCCCCTCATATTGAAATCTCATTTCTAATTTAAAATAGATTAATATTATACGTAAATTTTAAGTCATTGGTTGCACTGTACAATTTAAGTAGATTCTTAAATATTTAAATAACTAGGTTACAAATCCTGTCCCTTACTTTCCCTCTTGTTCACAGCCCCTTCCCGACCCTCCCCCTCTCCTGTGCAACCCTAGAAACCCCTCCCCCTTCAACTGTAGGCCGGCTTCCTTCCCCTTCCCTTCTTGGCCAGTCCTTGAAAGCCACCACAACCCCATCGCACCTACCCCCTCTGCCTTCCCCTTCAATTACAGCAAAGCCTTACCCCTCCCCTAGCAGCCATAGACCCCTTCCTTCTTCCCCTTTTTCCTGTGATAGCAGCAGCTCCATCCCTATTAGATCTGCCTTCCCAACCCCTTTTAGACTCCTGTCCCCTCCCCTTAGGATTGCACCTAATCCTAGAACCTAGCCTTATCATTAATTTCCCAAACAAACCTACTTTCCTTAATCCAGAAAATTTCTGCACTTCATCTTTTTCCTTAGGAGTTTTGCAGAATTTTTAAAACCCTAAAATCTGGACCTCTCCCACTCCTGGCCTTACTTTATAAATCATACTTATTGATATCAGTTCTGAAATTACAGAACCAGCAAAGATAGAGCTTCATCCACCTTAGCTGAACCATTACAAAGCCCTAAATTCTGATTTCTGCAAATATCCAGGACCTTATTCCCACTATAACTGAATTTGAGAGTGTGAAAACCCCATTGAAACCCTACAATTTCATTCTTTTTTGCTGGAATTTCCTGGGCAAAACTAAATCTGGGGAAATTACTTCAATACCGCTAGTCGTAGATCATGGTTTACATCACCATACTCTCCAATATTCGCCGTGTTTACCTTATATGACAAATTAATGCTCCAGTAGCTAAAGTCGCAAGCTCTTTTTATGTAACACACTGGCCCTTCTTCAAATTTTGGTTCCTTTTTCCCTGAGTTAATAATTTTTTTTATTTAAAAGATCAGCTTTATTAAAAGAGGAAAAAAGGATCACACAAAACATAAAACACTAATCCTACAACAACAGTAGCACCCAGTAGCTGGTAAATTTTTACTTGATACACAGTAGCACAAGACAGTTCCTCTACACATTGTTCTTGTAACAACACAACAGTGGTTAATAAATTACTGGTACACCCTTTCATGCATGCTTATTTGATTCTCTTCCCAAAGACATCCGAGGAAGATGTGTTAAACACCAATTGCACAAATAATGGAAGTTCCACCAATGCATATATACTGATTGGGATACTTGCTAGAATGACTATTGGGGAAAAGGCCCATAAATGAACCTCGTACGGAAGCATAAACAAGATGGCTGCCACAAAACATATCATCATCCCCACTATAGAGATGAAGAGAAATGAAAGGCCCAACACTAGCTTTCGAGGCAAAGTTGACAAGAAATCTTCTTCTGCAAATCGTGAAGTTATGATGGCTAGAAACATCAACAATGAAGCAACAGAAGAGGAAAGTACTAGCACATTTGATATGACAAAAACTGTAGAAAACTTGTCATGTATGTATTTATTGGCTTCTCCTCCTTGTCCTGTAAGACCTGGTATTGTAAACACTGCTGCAAACATAATGGTACTGATCAATGCTGCTACCACCATACATTGTGTTGATGTATCCTTCATCCATTTGGCTCCTTCCTCTAGTAATTCTTTATGCTCTACCGTGAATGTTTCTTTTGGTGTTTGACCTTTTTTATCTCTAGTGTAATGATAGTTGAATTTCATAACATATTCCACTTCCTACATGTAGATGAAAAAAAGAGCTCTTAAAATTCGCATACATGCATCATGGTCATGACTACTCAAACTTTGAATGCATGAATTGATGACTACATTAAAAGGAAAAATTAATCACCTTACTCCAGAGTAGCTCGCGTTGCATTTGAAGAGCTGCACCAGGAACATGATTCCACCTTTCAATATTAGCTGGTTTTTTGGCAGCTAAATGTGACAGTAAGTCTCCTGATTTATTATCCTTCATCAATGCAAGATTATTCTTCATTGGGCCTAGATGATGAATAAGCCCAAAAATCTTTTCTTGGCGGTGTTTGATTGCGTAGTGGATTATTGTTTTTTCATGATGTGACGAAAGCATCAAAAGGTTAGGATAGGTCTTGATACATTCTTGGATGAATTCAATAGTTCCATTCTTGGTTGCATAAAACATTGCAGAAAGGAGACCTTTCTCCACCTTCTCAACTTTATCAACTTGTACTAGCATTTTCCCCCATATTTCTTTTAGGAGCTTTAAGGCTTGAAAATGCTTCAACTTGTCTTCACAAATGTCCTTGCAACCAGGCACTGTACACCATGCATCTTTGTAGATAGTGAGTGAATATCTTTCAATGTATATGATGGTGTGATGATGGGTCCAGATCACCTTTCCATTGGGGGAGCATGCATTACTTCCTGATGTTTCTCCACCACACTATAGGGGTAGGACCCATTGAGACCCCCTAGGTGTCTTGCATCTGAAATCATTTTATTAGTACTTTAATCGTGGGTTTCACACCAGTTGTGTAGTGAAGAAGTATCAGGTAGTAAAGTAGTATGTGTTCCTCCGACAGGGAGATGATCATGACCACCTAATGGGGAAGGGTGATGCTCCATTTCTTACCTAATTGAACAAGTATATTATGAAGTAGCCCGCAAAAGTGTAACTTCAGAAATTGAAGACAATGGTTCTTGCCTGGACCAGACAATGACTCGTTAGTAGGACCTGCGGTTGTAGGTTAGAATTGGGAGAATGTGGGTCCTTTCCACCTAGGCTGCCTTTACAGCCGTATACCCACACTAAGTACCTTGCTCTGACATAAGCAGGCCTGTGAGTGTGGATGTATGGCTGTACGGGCAGGTTGGATGTAGAGGATATAAACTCATCAAGAGAGAGAGCGAGAGAGAGAGGACCCTGATTGTTGTGTTTGTTAGGGTTGAATGAATTTTCTACGTCTCCCATTGTGCACGTGCGCCAACAAGTAGTATTTGCCTTGACATGAACATCTAGCACTGCTCCAGTCATATTTATATATAGAGAGAGAACTTTAAAATCAGATAGGCAGAATAAGTCATTCTCCATTTGAGTCGATTAACAGTGGAACTGAAATCAGAGCCAAAAAAAAAAAAAAAAAAAAAAAAAAAAAGGGAAAAACAGTGGAGCTGAAAGTAAATACAAAATACTTACATGAGTAGATAAAATAATATGCTATGTTCCGAATTGTTATGGCTGGTAATGAACTTTTGAATGCAGTTTTCTTCTCTGCGAGCATTTCCAAGGCTGTCCATTTATTGTGCTCGATTAATACTAAATTTGGGTATTCCTGCAGATTTCCAAGGCTGTCCATTTATTGTGCTCGATTAATACTAAATTTGGGTATTCCTGCACTAGATCAAGAGCTAGGCCTGCAGTACAAATAAATTATTTAACTAAACTAAAATTATTGGGAAACCAACATTCAATAGTGTTTTAAAACCTAAAAGATCAATTAATTTGGGTGCCTATTGATCAGACAGATTAAGTGGATTCATCAGCTCTGAATGAGAGAAGATGCTACTTCACTTACAATAGGAATCAGCGCCCCCCCCCCCCCCCCCCCAAAAAAAAAAAAAAAAAACCCTTCTTGGGGTGAGATATGTATACTTACCATAGAATTCACCCTGAAATAGACAATTAAGAATCGAAGCTCTAATTTCAAATTGGTCATCATGAACTTGCATTTGAGTACCTACATCTTGGCATATAGTGATCGGGTAAAGATATTCAACCACATCTTTGTTGCCAACCATTGCAGCAACGTTGATTGGAATTTTACCTGCGTAGAATTCACTTTCAAGCAACACTAGTTTCTTATCCCTTTCCACCATGGCCTTGACGATCTCAACATTTCCATCAGAAGCAGCAATATGGATGGGTATTCTATTATTTTTTTCTTTTCTTGATAGATCATCTACAGACATCAATTTTATCAGCTTTTTTGCAATTTTGACTCGTCCTTCTTGAACTGCCACATGAATTGGAAGTCTTCCTCCCGTAGTGAGCCTAGCTCTAACAGCTCCTTCATTTTTTGAGAGCAACTGAGACATAGTCTTCGAGTCGCCATCAACAATAGCTTCGTACAAAGGTACACACCATGTGTAAACTGTGCTCCTCTCAGCTGTCCCTGCCAAGATCAACCACTTTCATTTAAGCTCGGGGCGGACCCCGGGATGTAATATTGGGGGGGGCCGAAGAATGAAACCCAGATAACCTTCCCGGTAGGGAATCACTAATGTTTTTTTGGCACACATATTAGATGGGCCCTTATAAGACTCATTTGAGGTCCTACTTCTAAATTATTTTATTATATTAAATAATAGACCCAAATATATTTTGTGGGGCCCACACATATTTTTAATTTTTATTATTAATAATGAAATTTTTTCCCGACCAAATATTGGTAAAATTAAAGCAACAATATAGAAAAAAAATATATACAAATGACTTCAACCCTAAAAAGTTACATGTAAGCAGAAATTTTCTTTGGTAAGAAATGTAAACCAAAATTTTCTTTTAGGTAAGAGATGCAAACCAATGGCAATTAGTTACTTACTAACCATAGACATTTTATTCACAATACAAAATCAAATAACAACATTTACAGAAGAAATAAAGAAACATATATATAAAATTAAATAAAAAGAATAACAAAAAAGGAGAAAAAGAAAAACGATAAATAAATTAAGAAAGAAAAAGAGTACTTAACTGTGGAGTAGATTTTTTTTCCGCTTATAGAAAGGAGAGAGAATAAATAGAAAGAAAAGAGGAGAGAGGAGATAGAAGAGAATAAATATGGATTGAAGAAGAAAAGAGGAGAGAGGAGAGAGGAGATAGAGGATAATAAATAGGGATTGAAGAATTAGTTTCTTATTATAAATGACATTTTGATTTTTGAATATCTAATAAGATGTTTTTTAAAAAATTTCATTTAACCACGTTTATAAACAGAAGAGAATAAATAGGAAGAAAAGATGAGAGAGAAGAGTGGGGAGAATAAATAGGGAATTATAGTTTTTAAAATTAGGAATGACATTTGTACCCATTATTTTACCTTTAAAAAAGATTCTCAATATTTGGGGGGGGCCAAATAGGGACATTTCACATATGGGAAGAGAAAAAAGTGGAAAAATCAAAGAAATTATGGACATTTGTACAAAAATTTAAAAATTCTGGGGGGGGCCATGGCCCCCCTCGGCCCCTTCATGGGTCCGCCCCTGTTTAAGCTGCTAGCTGAGTTTTTTATGTACATGCTATATTTTATATTAGAATGAACATTCAGTAATCAGTGATGGGCTAGGCCTAAGCCTTTTTGCCATCATGGATCTCACAAATTGGGCCATCTAAGTTGCCTACAAAAATGTCGGTGCGGATCCATCTTTGGCGTTAGGTACAATTAATGAAGTGACACATAACATTTTATAACTTGAAATACAGTAGGTGAAGAGAAAGTTGAAATCATGCATGTACATTGATTACTCACCTAGAGTAGTATTTGCTGGATAAGTGAATTCAAACATGACAACTAGTTGGCCCCAGATATGTGTGACATTGTCTAGTCCGTTAATGTATGGTAGTGCCCTGGCTCCACATTTTTCTTTGAATACTGATATAATTTCTTCCTTCTTCTGCCAATCCTTATACTCCTTGCTGGGAGTATCTTTCACATAATCCCAAAATCCTTTCTCCTTCAAGAAGTTTTTCATGCTGTCTTTCCAAGTATTCCAGTTTTCTTATGTCAGAGTGGGAATCTCGTCAAGACCATAATCTGTTGATGATTCATCATTTTCTTTTGTCAGGGTGGGAATCTCGTCAAGATCATCATCGGTTGATGACTCGTCATTTTCTTCTGTTAGAGTGGGAATCTCATCAAGATCATCATCTGTTGATGATTCGTCATTTTCTTCTGTCAGAGTGGGAATCTCCTCAAGATCATCATCTGTTGATGATTCATTAGTTTCACCTAGGAAGAAAGTAAATCCATTTATATTATAGATGTTAGAATGAATACCATGAAGTAGAAAATAAAAAATAAAAATTGAATGAACATAGAGATTTAACGTGGTTCACCCACCAACGTGTCGTGTGATGAGCACATTTAAGTGTGAAATCTTAGGGCATAAAGCATGTATTTTACACACTTAGAGTGGAGCTACCTTGGGTTTTATATTGTTTTTGCAGATTTTAGGACTTTTCAAGATTTAAGCAAATATTTGGAGTTTTGGGTATGAATCATGCAATTTTGCACGTCAAGAGGTCCATTCAAATTTTCAAATGCGAAAATGGGCCTGATCTGGAGCATGATGGGCTAGAGATGTGATTATGGGCCAACTTCGAAATATTTATGAGATAAAAAAGGCAAATTTAATCTACGGCTGAGATTATAAATTATCAATCAAATCTACAGAGATATTATTGAGAGATTCCAAATGGAGAAAAGAGTCCTTGCATACTTTAATATCTTATTTCCTAATTGTGATTTGATTAAAGAAAGAAAAAGAGGAAAAAGAATTATATTCAGATAAGGAAGAAGGAAAAATCCCGTTTTTGAATGTCTCTGTTCAATTTCGATCAAACCCTTCATCAAATGGTCATACAGTGTCCGATCGAGCTGATTTTTGGAAGAGAGCTTCGCGACTTCTTGATCCTTAAATCCAACGGTGAAATTGTGCATTTGATCTCTCTAAGTTAGTCCGATTGGTACGCCAAAACCCTAATTGGTTAAGTTAGATAGGAACTTTGAGTTTGATTCAAATTCTGTCAAGATTCATATCCCATGTAAACTCTATAAAAGGAGACATACCCCATCAAGGGAGGACATGTTTTAGAGCTTAGTAGAAGCACTCTTTCTTTTCTCTTTAGTTTATTTAGGCTTTCTCTAGTTTTCTTTGCTTGCTTATGAGATTTAATTTCTAGATTGAATGTTTAGGTTTAATTTTTCTATGTAATGTAATGGAATTTCAAGTTCAAGATCAAGTTCAAGTTTCAAGTTTCAAGATTCGTTTTTCTCTAGGTCTAGCAATTGCTGATCTAAATCTAGATTTGGTTGTTAGGGTTGGTTGAGATTCGAATCGTTTGTTCAATTCTTTTTTATTGTTTGAAGTTCAAAGATGCAAGTAAGTAACATTCTTCAACAATCTTCTCTCCTCCCTCCATTACCACTTCTATCTACCCCTCAATATTCTTAATTTAGGATTTACTTTCAGCATTTATTTATTGTTCTCCCTTCCCTGGGTCCTTGATCCAGAGATGTCTATAGTCATGCCTCTCTTTTGTTAAGGTTTCCCTTTCCTTTTATTACTCTGTTATTTACTTTCTGCAATTTACTTTCAGCATTTATTTATTGTTCTCCCTTCCCCTGGGTCCTTGATCAGAGATGCTTACAGTCGTGCCTCTCTTTGGTTAAGGTTTCTCTTTCATTTTATTGCTTTGATTATTTCTTTTCTGCAATTTCTTTTTCTCTAATATCCGTTCCCCCGATTGGTGGATTGTAAGCTACGGAAAAGGGTCCACGGTCAAAATCATTATAATTATACTCCCCTTCACTACATCCAGAGCTGACACTCGGATCACTTTCCTTTTATTTTTATTTATTTATTATTCGCATTTTTTTCTGCCTTTATTAATTATGCGTTGGTTATGTTTGCTTTATTTTTCGTCTCAATTCGATTGCATTAGATGTATGGATTAGGACCGTTCGTTTAGTTTAATTAAGTAATTAACAAATTTGAATCATTGCACTCTCGCATTATCATTAAGAAGTTAATTCTAAAGTGACATATTTCCTTGATATTGACCCGTTAGCTACACGATACTGTGCGCTTGCGGTTATTTTTAATTTCATAAACAAGTTTTTGGCGCCGTTTCCAGGGAGGTATTAGTCCATTTTATTTTTCTCATTCTTAAGTAAATCGAAGTGTTTTAAAAAAAATAATATAAAAATAATTACAAAGATATTACTCTTAACTAGAGTAGAAATAAAAGTGTATAGTAGTCCCTACTCTCTGCCAGAATCCCTAGGATTAGATTGTAGGTGGCTCCGAAGACTATACAGATTCCTTTGCTGTCAAACCTATACAACGCTCAGCTATACGACAACCTTACAGCTTTGGAATCATTGTTTCAATCTTTGTGGTGGGAAATTCACTACTTTCCCTTTTGTTTTTATTATTTTCTTTTATTTTATTCTTTAGTTACTTTATGAAAAAGAAAAAAAAAAAGAAAAAAAAAGAAAAAAAACTCATTATTTCATAAGAGCCATTAATTGCATTTGGTGGTCAGTGCATGTGTGTCTGGATTTGTGATTCCACAAATCGAATTGTCCGAGTGTCTACCTTGACCATGGAAGACCTACCTCTACCTAAGAGTCTTAGAGATAGATTTTATCCAATTCGATCTGCACAACCCTCCTGTATATGTTTACCTGATGTGAGGGGTAATAATTTTGAACTTAAATCTTATTATCTATCTATGTTACCCCAATTTCATGGGTTATCTGATAAGATGCATATTTGTTCCTTAGGGAGTTTGAGGAGGTTTGTGTCCTTATGAAAGTGCAACAACTCACTGATGATGCCGTAAGACTACGGTTTATTACATTTGCTTTAAAGGACCAAGTCAAAAAGTGGCTTTATAGCTTACCCCGGGATAGTATTACCACATGGGAACAATTCACTGTTCTATTCTTGAAGAAATTCTTTCCTTTTTCCAAGACAAATAACATAAAAAATGACATCCTTCAATTTCGTTAGAAACCCAATGAGTCATTTGCTAAGGTAATGGAAAGGTTCCATAGCCTTCTCTAAGAATGCCCTCACCACGATATAGAATTATGACATTTATGCCAAATAATTTATGAGGGTATCGATTATCAAACAAAGCAACTTTTGGAATCTATGTGCCCCACAGGATTTACATCGTTCACTGATGATTTCGAATCTTGGGAATTTCTTTTAAACCTAGCAGATAGAACTAGAGAATGGGAGTCAATCCAAGAATCTTAAAGGACTAGTAGGGGATATTTTGTTGATAGCCAAGTTCATAAGGATGAACAAATAGATAGTCATTTGAAAAAGTTAGAGACTTTGGTAGTTAAAGCTACACCACCACTACCAAGTCAAGCACATTTTTATTGACAAATCTATTGCTATGTGTGCATGGTGTTAGTTTCCTACACAAGTAATTGAGGAATGCTTTAGCTATTCTGGAGGCCAACATAAAAATGTTAGTGCGATGTTTCCAAACCCGTACAATCCTGGGTGGAAGAATTATCCTAACTTTTCATGGTCTCAAGAGCAAAACCAAAATGGATTAAGCAATTGTTCCACACAAAATCACTTTGGTGCCCCTAAAAAACAAAGTGCCCAATTTTCTCATAATCAAAATGCCCAGTTCCCTCAAGCCCCTAATTTTCAGAATGCCAATTTAGCTAGGCCTACCAATCCACCTATCGTGCCTCATATGCCTCTCATTGCACAAAATCAATCATCACCTGGTTTCAACAGAGGTAACAATCCAGAGTTTTCTCGTCTCTTTCCTTTAGAGAAGAATATGGAAGTACTTTCCAGCACTTCATGACTTCTATGCATAATATGGAAAAACAAAATTCCATTCTTACAAATGCTTTGTCTGAGCAAGAAAAATGTAAAATGCCTAGCCAACTTGAGTTAAATCCTAAGATTCAGATTCAACAAAGACCATCAAATTTACCAAATCAAGTCAACCAAGTTGAATCCTCCTTTTCTTCTTTAGCTTCAATTAATTCTGTGTTTGCATTGAGAAGTGGGAAAGGGTATTTAACAGGTGAGTCACATATTAATGAAAAGAGTAAGATTAGTGACCACTGTGATGAGGAGAGTGTTCAAGTATCTCCTAATGAGGGTTTGTTTGAAAAACCATAGAAGCTGAGGATGAGCCAGTTGCTGTAGTGGTACCTAAGTTTATTGAACCACTATCTGAAACTATGAGAAAAGAACAAATTTCAAATGAGAGTCATTATGTTCCTAAGGCTCATTTCCCAACCGTCTAGTTAATAAGAAGAAGATTGCAACTATAGAGAAAATTTTTGATGTCTTCAAAAAGGTAGAAGTGAATATCCCTCTTTTAAATGCCATATCCCAGATCCCCCGTCTATGCGAAAGTGTTGAAAGATTTATGCACTCATAAAAGACTCACTAGCATTCCCAAAAAGGCGTTCTTGGTAGGTAACATCAGTTCCATAATTACTCAACCTATAGCAGCCAAGTATAAGGATTCAGAGAGCCCTACCATAGCTTGTGTCATAGGAAATACACACATTGAACATGCTTTACTTGATCTTGGTGCAAGTGTGAATCTTTTGCCTTACCATGTTTATAAGCAACTAGGATTGGGAGAGATGAAAGCAACTAGAACTACTCTTCAGTTGGCAGATAAGTCAATTAAGATTCCTAAAGGGATGATTGAAAATGTTTTACTGAAGGTGGGAGAATTTATTTTTCTCGTTGATTTCATTCTATTAGATACTAAACCTTTTTCAATCAAGGATGAAATCCCAATGATTCTTGGAAGACAATTTTTGGCTACTAGTAATGCATTAATCAATTGTCGAAATGGCCTCTTGGTTGCTTTTGAAAATCGAACTGTGGAGTTTAATATGTTTAGGATAGGGAAACAACCACAAATAGAAGAAGAGATCAATATGCTTGAAGAGTCTTTGGATTTTCCTAATGATTTGATTACCAATTTTGAGATTGATTTTGATTCTGAATTTCAAGAATGTATGGATATGTTGGATGATGATAGTGAAACTTTCTTTTCAGAAGTCTTAAATTTTTACACACCTTTAGAGCCTATTTAACCCCTATCCATCTCCATTCCCAAGCCCTCAATAATTGAACCTTCCAAGCTAAAATTGAAGGAGTTGTCTTCTAATTTAAAGTATGTTTTATTGGGACAAGATAATTCTCTTCCTGTCATTGTTGTCTCTACTTTAACTTCTGACAAAGCAGAAGAGTTGATCACACTGTTGAATGATAATAGAGAAGCATTGAGTTGGTTTGTCACTAATGTCAAAGGTCTAAGCTCTTCCATTGAATAACATCATATTCATCTTATGAAGGATGCAAAACCTTCTAGAGAACCTCAACATATGATGAGAATTTTTTTTTTAACATTATGAATGTTTTTCTTGAGATCTTTAGCGATGACTTTTCTACTCATGGTTTTTCTTATTTGAAGTGCCTTCCTCATCATACATTGATATTGAAGATAAGACTAAAGCTTCCCATGATAAGCACATATTGATTGAAAAGTATACTCCTCATTTGTCTTCCTTGTTTAACATGCATGCATTGAGGACATTGCATTACTTAAGTGGGGTGGGGGGTATAACTTCTTTGTAGATTTTAACTTTGACTTTTGGTTAGTGTACATACTCTTTCAATTGCTATGATGTGTGAAATGAGAGTGATTTTGGTACTCGTCGTGAACACATTAAAACCCTGTTGAGAGGAAGGTAACATGTATGTATGTTGAGATGAGACTTTCCTTAGAAAAATAAAAGACCCTTAACTTAAGGCGGTGGACCATCTATGGGTTTTGTAAGGTCCTTGTTTCTTTGGCTAGGAGTTGAGATCAATTTTGTGTATGGCATGACAAAAGAGAAAAAAAAAAAAGTTGAATTCCTTGGAACTAGATAGGGTACTCCGACTTAGGAATAGTGGTGATTTGATCGAAACTCTTAGGAATGAGATTATTGAAAAGAACTCTCGCATCACTGTCTATGTGGACATATGCAAAGCAAAGCTACAAAATAACTTGGGTTTCTGGTGTTTGCTCCACCATGTTATTCAAGCCAACCGTAGTAGAGTAAAGTAGAGTTCACTACTCAAAAGAAAAGAGAGAGATAAAAACAAGTGTCATCAATGCCTTAGTAAAATTGTTTGGTCAAAAATACTTCAAAACCTTAGTCCTTGGTCCCCTTACTTTATGAGTGGTTTTGCTTAAAGGAGAGGTCTACTTGAAAGATATAAGGTGAGTCTTTGATTGAGATATATGCTTAGTCTCAAGAATCAATTTGGGGTAATAAAGTTCAAGTGTGGGGGATCTTAAATCAATGGTGAGAAAAATTGTCATAGCTATTGATCCTATATGAGTACTTACCAATTGTTAGAGTTGGAATTTGCAATGTTTTATTTTGAGCTAAATTGGAATTTTGGATGTATATTCACTGCAAATATCCACGAGACAAAACTCGTCCTCTAGGGTTAACCTAGTGGTTTAAAGGCTTGTTGCATATGCTAAGTGTAACCGTGATTCCTATGAAAGTGAGTTAGGATTCATTTTGTTGCATTAGTTTCTTACTTGCATTTGTATTTTTTTTTAATTCTTGTTTGAGGACAACCTTAGTCTAAGTGTGGGGGAATTTGATGAGCATATTTATGTGTGAAATCTTAAGGCATAAAGCATGCATTTTACACACTTAGAGTGGTGCTACCTTGGGTTTTATGTTGTTTTTGCAGATTTTAGGACTTTTCAAGATTTAAGCAAATATTTGGAGTTTTGGGTATGAATCATGCAATTTTGCACGTCAAGAGGTCCATTCAAATTCTCAAATGCGAAAATGGGCCTGATTTGGAGCATGATGGGCTAGAGATGTGATTATGGGCCAACTTCGAAATATTTAAGAGATAAAGAAGGCAAATTTGATCTACGGCTGAGATTATAAATTATAAATTAAATCTACAGAGATATTATTGAGAGAGTCCAAATGGAGAAAAGAGTCATTGCATACTTCAATATCTTATTTCCTATTTGTGATTTGATTAAAGAAAGAAAAAGAGGAAAAAGAATTATATTCAGATAAGGAAGAAGGAAAAATCCCGTTTTTGAATGTCTCTGTTCAATTTCGATCAAACCCTACATCGAATAGTCATACGGTGTCCGATCGAGCTGATTTTTGGAGGAGAGCTTCACGACTTCTTGATCCTCAAATCCAACGGTGGAATTCTGCATTTGATCTCTCTAAGCCAGTCCGATTAGTACACCAAAACCCTAATTGGTTAAGTCAGATAGGAACTCTGAGTTTGATTCAAATTCTGTCAAGATTCATATCCCATGTAAACTCTACAAAAGGAGCATACCCCCCATCAAAGGAGGATGTGTTTTAGAGCTTAGTAGAAGCACCCTTTAATTTCTTTTTAGTTCATTTAGGCTTTTGCTAGTTTTCTTTGCTTGCTTTTACGAGATTTTAATTTCTAGATTTAATGTTTAGGTTTAATTTTTCTATGTAATGTAATGCAATTTCAAGTTCAAGATCAAGTTCAAGTTTCAAGTTTCAAGATTCGTTTTTCTTTGGGTCTAGCAATTGCAGATCTAGATCATTCTAGATCTATATCTAGTTGTTAGGGTTGGTTGAGATTCGAATCGTTTGTTCAATTCTTTTTTATTGTTTGAAGTTCAAAGATGCAAGTAAGTAACATTCTTTAATAATCTTCTCTCCTCCCTCCATTCCCGCTTCTATCTATCCCTCAATATTCTTAATTTAGGATTTACTTTCAGCATTTATTTATTGTTCTCCCTTCCCTTGGGTCCTTGATCAAAGATGCCTATAGTCGTGCCTCTCTTTAGTTAAGGTTTCCCTTTCCTTTCATTAATTTGATATTTACTTTTTGCAATTTACTTTCAGCATTTATTTGTTATTCTCCCTTCCCCTGGGTCCTTGATCAGAGATGCTTACAGTCGTGCCTCTCTTTGGTTAAGGTTTCTCTTTCATTTTATTGCTTTGATTATTTCTTTTCTGCAATTTCTTTTCTCTAATATCCGTTTCTCTGATCAGTGGATTGTAAGCTATAGCAAAGGGTCCACGGTCAAAATCATTATAATTATACTCCCCTTCCCTAGATCTAGAGCTAACATTCGGATCACTTCCCTCTTATTTCTATTTATTTATTATTCACATTTTTTTCTGCCTTTATTAATTACGCGTTGGTTATGTTTGTTTTATTTTTCGTCTTAATTCGATCGCATTAGATGTATGGATTAGGACCATTCGTTTAGTTTAATTAAGTAATTAACAAATTTGAATCATTGCACTCTCGCATTATCATTAAGAAGTTAATTCTAAAGTAGCACATCTCCTCGAGATCGACCCATTAGCTACACGATACGGTGAGATTGCGGTATTTTTAATTTCACAAACATCGTGCTACGTTTACGGATGAAGAACTTTCACTATGAAGGGAGAAGGTTACAGTGGAGACCTCTCAATCGATAACAAAACTCACATAGAGTTCTAATAGGATAATTGGGTCAACCCATTAGGTTGGGTCGTACCATATCCGATGGGGGTATTCCACCACACCCCCTCATTCCGAAAATGAGATCGCTGATAGGCTCCCAGATCTCTCCTTCTATCATAGATCTGGGTTGACCCATTAGGTTAGGTTGTGCCATATCCGATGGGTAGCCCCCCCCCCCCCCAAATTCTAAAAATGAGATCTGATAGGCTTCCAGGTCTCTCTTCCTATCATAGATATCACAAATCAAGTCATTTAAATTGCCCACCAAAATATGTTGAATCAGATGAATCCTCAATGCCGGATATAAGAGTTCGGGTTAGACATACTAGATAAAAACAAAATGAAAGGAAAAAAGATAGTAATTGTAATATTTCTGCTTTAACATAGCTTACCTGTCCTTTTTGTTGTATGCATTTTTTTCTCTCGCTAAAAGGGTCATTTTATAACTAAAATAAGAAAAAGAAAAGAAATACAGCAATTAGTACCTACCTTGCTCACCCGCAACAACAGTTGCCCCCAATACACCCTTCCTCACTGGTTCCTACTCATAATTGACAACAACTAAGTCATCAGAAACGAAATGTAGGACGTCTAGATGCATCCAAATCAAGATCTTTAAGAAAAGCTTCATAACAATAGTTACATAGCAGCACTATCCTCTCCCAATGGGAGGCTCTGATGCACTGTGGATACTTTCGCTAAAGCTGCATCTACCTTCTTGAATTCCTCTGCTATAGAAACCTTTTTACTTGTTACTACTTTTTTCACTGCGTGAGCCTTCTTCTTCGGACGACCAGGTTTCCGACGAGGAGAACCTTCAGCCCGCACTGATATAGACGAAGACGAAAGTGGAAGAACTACTGTCAATTGCATAGTTTCATCATTGGCCGAACTCTCTAGCCTGGCCGAATTCTGATCGGCCCCACAATAGTCCAAATCATCCTCCGTAGTTCCTTCAATGGCTGAACTTCTAATAATATTTGCAACTTCAGGTCCCACCAATGAACACTCCAAAGAAGGGTTTCCAATTTGCATAGAACTCTTACCTGCAACAAGCACTTTTTGAAATTCAAAAGGAGTGGCCGAACCACTTTCGAGCTTATCTGTAGGTCCCACTAGTGAACTCTCCAAAGGAAGTTTACCAATTGGATTAAAACACTTTACCGCATCTAAGGAATTTTGGATTTCAAAACTAGAGTCTACGGCCAAAGAAGCTGCTTCAAAATTATTCAAATTCTGTTGGGCCCCGCATGACCCCACTTGAAGCTCCAAACTAGAGTTCACGTCCAATGCAGTTTCTTCCAATCTAATAGAATTTTGTTGCGTAGAAAAGTCTTCCACATAAACTGAATTTTGTTCCGTAGAAGAGTCTTCCACTCTAACCGAATTCAGCAGGGCCCCACAAGGCCTCTCATGAAGCTTTTCAAACCGTTCAAAAGAGCCAATATCCTTAGTGGCCGAATTAGGTGGAAGTTGGTTAGTCGTGGGACCAACAGAGGTAACTACGTTCTTTGAAAGATTACCAACAAACATCGAACTCTTGCCTTTATCTAAAATTTTTTGAAGTTGAAAAGGATCACTTTGAGAGAGAGAAAGATCAAGAGAAGAGTTCTCGTTAGACGCGATCACCACATCAGAGGGAACCAACCTTGTAGATTTGAAATTTGAATTGAAATTTGAAATTGAATTTGATGCACCCTCATTGGATGAAATAAAGTCCTCCAAACCCGGCACCTCTAGAGCCACACGAATCTGATGTTGGAGTGAGCTTGGAGTCTGCACTCTCACACTGTCAGTAGGAATCCCATCCACAATATGATTATCTACTGGGAGGTTTTCTGCAGAAACGATAGAGGGCTGAACCTGCAAACCATCCACAGAATCGTTTGAAGCAAACCTACAATGAAGACCCAGGTGGCCTTCTCGATTACACCGTGAGCACCGCAGAATATCATCCTCAAAAATTACCTTCTGAAGAAAACTAAAAACTCGAAGACCCAGGTGGCATTTTTGTTGTATGCATGTTAGTCAATTGGCTCCAAATATGTACCATGATGTCTTGCTTTTCAAGATTTTGTAGTTTCTCATATTCACACTTTCTCCTGAATAATGATATGATTTCTTTCTTTTTCTGCAGCCAATCCTCATATTCTTTGCTGAAAGTGTTTTCAGGTTCACGTTTTTCTCCAGTCACATAATCCCAAAGTCCTTTTTTCTTCAAGAAGTTCTCCATTCCATCTTTCCATTCTTCATGATTTTCCTCTGTCAGCATAGGAATGTCTTTGTCGCTGAGCCCTTCTGTTACTGATGCCACATCATTTTCCTTCCGTCCTTCCATACCTGCATATGAATGGAGAAACCAAATTATAAATTCTTCAACTAGTATGTATAGAAACGACCTTCGAAAGCAGCAGAAGAGATGATTCCTTGGATTCTGTAATTTTGTTCATTACCTTCCATGCCTTACCAGTGACACAGTGCTTTTCTCCTCTTCTAATTAAGTAGTATTGGATGCAGGGCAAGGCTAAATGGAATTGAGTGAACTCCAGAAGAAAAATGAAGCCTTCATTTCTTCATAAAAGATTGGTCGTGAGTGGAAGTGTTGCTAGTCATTTCGTGCAGGATACATGGAAAAATTATAGTATTCATTCAATTATGGAGTCAAATTTGGTTGTTTTATCATACGTAATACTGGTCCTTTCCAACTAATAACTCTCATTAACAATTGTACTTCTTAAATATTGAACTTGCCACCCAAAATGTAATACAAATAGGCTCGATAGGGAGGAAGGATTAAAAATGTAAGAAATGGCTTGACTGAATTCTTTGCTCAAAAGATAATAAATTTGAATGAATTTAAAAACCTTAAGTAGAAGACTTTGAAGTCTGGTAAAGTAGGATACACACTCCACGTTGTGTAAGTAAAACCTCTTCAGTCTTCCCATATTTATGATATCAGATCCAAATTAGAACATTACAATATCGAACCATCTGAGATATAAAATTAGGTCATCATGCATCATAAATTATTTCAAATCAACTTATACTAAAGCCAGCCTAGCAATATATTATTTTAACACAACTTGTTCATATTCTTTTGGGGACTGGTGGTTTTATATCAGTGAGTGGGAGACTACTTTATATACAACCAGGAAAGCTGAACTCAAGATGACCACTTCACTAAAATGTGTTAGTCATTGCCAATTAAGCAACCCTTTCATGTCGAGGCATGATAATTATTATCTAATTATTTTAACACACTCGTGCTACTTGCCAACCTAACAATATTGACATGATTATGAGTTATGAGGAGTTCTAGGCGCGCAATTATATAACTAATTAAAGGTATTTCTTTTGAGTTTTTGTATTAGTGGTCCACTTAAGTGGGAATGAAACTCTAGGCACGCCCATTAAGGGCCTACTGGTAGCCCAATGCAAAGGTCATTCACTCTAACAGAATGGCCTTGATTTTTGTTAAGTCAAACTTTGAAAGAAATGGTCATAATGTCCTCAAGTGTAGTGTTATGACCAATTTACCCTCCCATATCCAAGCAGTAGGTGGGCATCCATTTTCTTCCAACGCCTTGCTAGAAACCACTACACTCTCTCCTCTACCGGTGACCATTATTCCCACCTTTCCCCTCATATTGAAATCTCATTTTTAATTTAAACTAGATTAATATTATTTGAAAAATAAAAATTTTGAATTAAATTACCTAAATTTTAAGTCATTGGTTGCAGTCTACAATTGATCGTGTCGCTAACCAATCAAAAATAAAATCCTATACTAATCTAGCAAGCAGAAAGTATGGGGTTGAACTATGGGGAACTAAAAGGCTAAGTCACTAAGATTGAATTCAACAAAACTAAATTTAAACTAAATCTACTAATTAATGCAAAAACGTTAACTATGAATACGTGAAGATCTTTTGGATTTCGAATCCCCAATGCTTTTCCCTGATCGATATAATTCTACTCTTCAAAGTAAATTAAGGATGGTCTTCCTAGATATGCCCTATCTTCGCAAGACTATCGTCCTTCGCCGAAGCTTGGCACACTTAGTTCGTTGAGCTATAAAACATCTTTGGCCAAACTCAAACACAATCAACTAGAAGATATAGAACAATCAAATTAATGAAATAAACATGGTTCATCTACATCCCAAAGAAAAGGAACTAGCTACTCATTATCACAAAGTTCATAAGAAAAATAAAGATGAAACATAGGGAGGGAGGGAGAGAGAGAGAGAGAGAGAGAGAGAGAGAGAGAGAGAGAGAGAGAGATGTGGTCTTATTCTTCAGCAATGAGAGAGATGAGAGCTGCATTCGCCGTCTTCTCCTCTTCTCTGTGGTTGGCTTCTCTTTTATGTCTTCCGCACACAATGAATCCCTTCTCTTTATCCGTTGATTTTACCTTTTATTCTTTCAGATTTTGGAAAAACTCAAAACTGGAAAATTGTAGATATTGTCGATATCGTTCCATAGCATCTTGAATCACCTAAATCCAAGCTTATACGAGAGAGATATACCCAAAATACTGAAGGTAGGTCTGTTTACCCGATTTTCAGATTTATTACCAATTTTGTTCCTTAGACCTCCACCTGTTTCCAATTTGACTAAGATCTCACTTTTCATGATTTCTTGGGCAGCAAGATTGAATGCCATGATTTAAAATCCACCAATATCTAATATATCTGCCAACTTTACTCCATATTATCTCTAATATCCAAAATCACCTTATTCCTGAAAAATACACAAAAATACTCAATTAGCTCTCTTCAATTAAATAAGTATGGGGAATTAAATCAAATAAATAATGATAAATGCATGCTTATCAAATACCCCCACACCTGAGTGTTTGCTAGTCCTCGAGCAAAACGAAACAATAAAAGTAATACGGAAAATAAAGAAAGAAAAACCTAACTCACTTTCGTAGGAATCACGGTTGCACTTAGCATGTGCAACAAGCCTTTAAACCCCTAGGTTACCCTATTGGACGAGTTGTGTCTTATGAGTGTTTGCAGAGAATATACACACAAAATTCTTAAGTGCTCTTCTAATTATTCTGGCAATAGTAAGAGTAAAAAGACAGATTCCAAGACAAAGACACTCCACTAAGATTAAAGGGAATATAGGCACCCCCACACTTAAGCTCTTTACACCCTCTCTTGAGTCTAGCTCTAGGCAAACAATTCAATCGAGAAGTCTCCTCTTATCTTCAGTCTACCAGTTCACCCTCAGATAAGATTAAACTAGGTACCAAATAATACCAAGAACTCAAGATCTAAGCAATATTGACCTTCTTAGACATTTCACCTTTATAAGCACATTGAGTCACTTCTTTCTTTAATGCTCACAGTTCTAGTCCGTGCAATGTCTTGCCTCTTAAGCTTTCTAGATGGCCTATGTAACGAGTGTTGGGTCAGCCGCTCTCAAGCCAGATGGCCTTAAGGGACTAGGTGTAGAATACCCCTCGAACTTACTTACTCAAGCCAACTAGGCTACAGGCCAAGACTGGACCAAAGACACCCCAACTGTTTGACGCGAGGCACGATGTTGGTGACACCGAGACCCGGTTACTGAGAAGGAGCTTTAAACTTTAAACTTCAACAGATTCTTTTTTTTTTCTTTTTTTTTTCACATTATACTTCAATTCACTTCACATTTAAATAGTCTAAAATCGGTCTCAACTTGTCACCATAAGCACAAGGCAATACAAGACAACTAGATGGTCAAGCCTTTTGGACTACCTGGAGTTCCTATTTCCGATTCAACCTCAGTCTCAAAATGTAAAACCCATTACTATTCTCTCAAGAGGATGTTCATTACATCAGATGGGATTTCTAAAACACTTAAACTCTCATTTTGTATCTAAGCAAGGAATTAAAATATTTATCTTACCAAAGCCAGAAAAAAGTGGGCACTTTTTATCTTTGTGACAATGTTCTACCAACTATCAACAAGTCTTACTCGAGTTGACACCCCCCCCCCCACTTAAATTATGCAATGACCTCGGTGCATGCAAGATATATATATATATAAAAAATGATAGAAGCAAATAGAGGAAATAATGTACCTGATGTTTGAAATCATGATAGAGCACGCAACAGTAAAACCTAACAACAAAAAAAGAAAAGAAAAGAAAAAGAACAAGAAATAACATCTAAACAAATGGGTTGCCTCCCATAAAGCGCTAAGTTTAGAGTCTTCAGCAAGACTCAATGAGATGCAGCCAATGGAGGTGGAAGCTCAAATCTAAATGTGAATGGTGACTGCTCCAAAGAAGTGGAAGAGTCCAACAATGTGTTGACTTCTTCAATATTTAGGTTAGATTCCCCAAATGGCAAGTAATACTGCAGGGGATCATCAATAAACATGTTTGGAGTATAATCAACCACTACCTCATCAATAAAGTTAATCGCAAAGCACTCTTCACCCCTATTTGGCTTAATGATGCATTGAAGATGTTGACTCTAAGTTTCTTATTGCCAAATCATATGTCCATGACACCCGATCTACAATTGATGCAAGCATTCGCAGTGGCTAGAAAGGGCCGTCCAAAAATGACTGGTGGTAACTTATTGGTAGTTGTATTGTCCATATCTAGGATAAAAAATCAATATGAAAATATAGATCCTCAACCCTTACCAAAACGTTTTCAAGTAGCCCACGGGGTCGTTTGATTGAGCGGTCTGCTAATTGTAGAATCACATTAATGGATTTCAAATCTCCTAGACCAAACCTATCATAAACTAAACCGAGTAAAATATTCACACTGGCTCCCAAATCAAGCAATGCTTTACTTATGGATAAATCTCCAATCACACATTAAATTAAAGGTGTACTTGGATCTTTAAGTTTAGGGGGCAGTTGGTTGGAAATTACTGAGCTGACTTGTTCAGTTAGGTGCACAGTTTTAGGTGTTTGAGTCTTCAACTTACGCTTTTGGGTGCACAAATCTTTTAGAAACTTAGCATAAGCTGGGACTTGCTTGATAGCATCTAATAGTGGGAGATTGATACGAATTTGTTGGAATAAATCAATCATCTCCTGCATCTTAGCATTCTTTCTAAAATATGGAATTGAGGACTCAAGAGCTTCAGGGAAGGGGGCTTTAGGAGTGTAAGATTTAGGAGTAGGACCCTCTACAATTGGAATGTGCAACCCCTTATGAGGAAATTGATGGGGAATACTCACAGGTGGTGTTTCTTTACTAGGCTTGTGTGCATCATCGCCAGTCTCATGGGTCAAATCAACCTCCTCTCTACTCTCAAGATCAATGGGCAATGGCTTGGGAGTAGGCAAAGGTGCATAATATTCCTTCCCACTACGTGTCACAATAGAGACTGCTTGGACTTGTTCTTTCCTAGACCCAATTTGATGATTAGGGTTACCTATTGGTTGATTAGGTAACTGACCAACCTCCCTCCTACTGATGGCATCAGTTAGTTGATCAAGTTGGGTTTCCAATTTGTTAATGGATTAAGAATGGGAATGCAACAATTGAGTATTTTGCTCTAATCCACTAAGTGTTTTTAGTACCTTATCTTCAAATGATGAATTATGTGACGGTTGTGGAGATGATGGTTGCTCATTCCTATGGGCATTTTGGTGCATATTAAATGGAGATGGCCTATAAGGTATTTGATTAGAGGGATTGGGCATTGAATTTCGCCATGAAAAAATTGGGGTGGTTTCGCCATCCTGGGTTGTAGGTATTGGAATATGGATCATTGCCCAATTTAGAGACTCCTTGGGCCAAATGTGCATGCTCCTTAACAAACGCAGGGTATTGTGTAGCCAAACAACAATCAGTGATATGATGGGATAGGCTAGAACATAAATCACATGCTTTAATCTGATTAGGTGGAAAGAAACTTGTAGGAAGTGGAGATGGGGTTTGTTGTCCTAATGACAAGAGATGGTTCAATTTCTTTTATAGCAAGTCAACCTTAGTGCTCATCTCAATAGTAGGATTGATCTCATAGAGACCGCTCCTCTTTGGTTGCCCAATGGATGGAATTTCAGTCCTAGCTGCTAAAGCATGGTGTTGGGAGTTTTCACTAAGGGTCTCAAAAAGTTCCCATGCCTCATTCTCATTCTTGTGCATGAAAGTCCCACCACAAGAAGAATCAACCATTTGCCTATGTCGGTCTCTAAGGCCATCATAAAAGCATTAAACCAATTGCCATTTAGGAATAACATGGTGGGGGCACTTTCTAAGTAATTCTTTTAGTCTTTCCCAAGCCTCATGAAATTGTTCTCCTTCTTGTTGGGAGAAACTCGTTATCGTTCTCCTAATGCTATTGGTACGGCCAATGGGGAAGAACTTTTTAAGGAACTCTTGTTGCATTTCTACGCAAGTGAAAATTTTAACATTGTCCAAAACATGAAGCCAATGCTTAGCTTTATTTTTAAGGGAGAATGGGAAAAGAAGTAACCTTAAAGCATCAACTGAGAGGTTTTGAATTTTAACCGTGGATGACACCTCTAAAAACTCATCTAAGTGCTTATAAGGCTCTTCATTGGCAAGTCCATAAAAAGATGGTAGCATTTGAATCACACTAGATTTGATCTCATATTGAGCCGCCTCTATGTCAGGCAACTTAATACAAGAAACCGGAGTATATATTAACCCTACCCAATTTTGCCAATGGTGTTTCAGGTGGCTGTGAAGATCATAACCGGATACTACTTGATTGCAGTAAAAGCCTATACAAACAGAAAGAAAGATGAATTGGATTAAAGAAGAGTCTGGAAGAGTAGTTGATATCCATCTTATGGATGAAATGTATGAATATATATGTAGCAAACAAATTGAATTTATAAAACTTTGTCAATTCACATTCACAGGAACACAAAATTCTTCAAAACAATGCTTAGAAGATAGACAACATTTTACATTATGTACGATAAATTAAGAGGTTCGATCCAAACTCACTGAGCCGTGTGAATAACAGTCATTCCATTAATAAACTAATGAGTTTTCTATCAGTAAGATCTCCAAAATACATGTCTTAACCTTTGAAGTCAATCCATTCATATTAGTGCACATGCTAATAATGAATAGTGGAGATTTAATATAACTCTTTACTTTAAATCTTGATCGTTCACTGCTTGGAGCAGTGCCACCGTAAGCACTGCTTCCAAGCAAAATCCATTTTTATTTGCTTTAGTTTATTCCTATTTCAAGGAGAAGTTTGTAAGTTCAATTTTTTTTTTTTTTTTTCTTTTTTCAATTTGAACCATTATAGAATCCAGGCCTGTACATAAAATGAAATAAAGTATTGAGAGGATAGAGGGAGTCAGCACTGTTATGAATCCAAGAGGACAGTGAGATTCATGTGAGTGTGGTTTGAAACCTGGTTATCTTCTTTTTATTCTTATCTCTGTTTTACATACAGCATATGTACGACATGATGCTAAACCAATAGGGTTAATTATTTAATTTATTCTTTCTTGTCATTTTCATTTCTTCCCCCCCCCCCCCCAGTGAATCCTTTTTCTAGCCAATGTGCTGTACAGAAGCTACGATGAAGAGTAGTTGCAACACTACCCCTTCGCCGGTTATTTCTCTGAGTAAATTCCTTCCTTGAGATGGCATTTGTAGCAGCTCACACCTATCCACCATCTCCTGAAAACCAACAGCAGACTGAGCATTGAATCTACCTGGTCACCACCTCTCTAACTCATATAAAACAGCATTAAGGTCTCCTATCACTGACCAGCTCATCCCTGCCACTTGAAGTGCCAACAGCTCTTGCCATAGCAGCCTTGGATCAACCATCCTAAAGTTAGCATGGATCAGTGTCATCCTACAACCTAAACCTTCCATCATATTTCCATTGAGATTTGTTGTTCAGATGAATGAACCACTGTTGGCCTTGGTAACACCCCTCTGTATCACTGACAAGCTAGGAACCTTCCGTACTATGTTTGGAATCATATCTACTGAGTACCCCTTAATTCCTATTAAAAAATAGAGAGGGTTACTAGCAGTGTTAATCATCGGCCTTGCCAAGCAAATAATGTCTGGGTTGTATTGTAAAGTCCTCCTCATTAATGGAGGGCTCACAAAGTTTGACAAACACATTTGTAGAGAGAAAGTTTTCTTCTCTCTCAGCCACTTATGTTGACTTTGAAGAGAGAAAGAGAGCTCTCCTTCTCTTCTCTTATCTCCACCGAATTCACCTATTTATGACAAAGGAGACAACCATTAATATGGACGGTAAGTCCTTTGACAAATTGTCAAGGGAGATAAGGCAACGTTCATCCTTTCTCCTCCTCTCCAGCTATAAATAGGGGTAGGGAGGTTTGCTTGAGAAGCAGAGAAGTGTAGAGAGAAGCAAGAGAGTGAAGCCAAGTGAGAGAGGCTAAGCCAAGTGAGAGGCAAGCCAAGTGAGAGGCAAGCCAAGTGTGGGAACACTCCTCTAGAGTTGAGAGTGTGAGTTGAGAGAGGGTGTACAGGGGTATCCGGTTTTGGATACAGGGTTGGGTTGGGTTGTAAATCCAAGCACTGTACAAGAGTTGTATTTCAACTTTCTCATAGTGAAGATCTCATTACGCCCGTGGATGTAGGCAAAGCCGAACCACGTATATTGTTGTGTTGGTGCTTCCTTTGTGATTATTTCTTTCGTTATATTTCACGTGGGTCCCATACAAGTACTATTCACGTGGGCCCCACACCGACACTATTCACAACACTATTCACACGGGCACTATTCACGAATACATTCACACGGGCACTATTCTTCAAAGCGTTTTGGTTCACCTGCATTTGTTAGCATAACAAACTGATTAGGTGAATACCTGGTAGATTGACGTCGTGGCCTGGTGGATCTTCTTAACTCAGGCTCAACTGGTGGTTCGTGAGCTGGTTGCTCACTTTGTTCACCATTGGTGGGACCATCACCTTCTTGAACATCTCCCCCTTCACCTTGCACCGACGGTGAAGTGTTTGGACCAAGGTCAATAAGATCGTCATTATCTGGTTGAGGCTTCTCGATCTTATCAAAGTCTTGGATCGTTTGGTCTTCTAGAAAGACCACATCTCTACTTCTGATCACCTTCTTATCAATTGGATCCCATAACCTGTAACCAAACTTGTCAGTAGCATAACCCAAGAAAATACATTGTTTTGCTTTCTCATCAAGTTTGGTTCGTTCGTCTTTTGGGACGTGTACGAACGCCCTGCAACCGAACACCTTCAAGTAGTTATAGGATACCTCCTTTCCACTCCAGACTCACTGAGGAACATCTCCATTCAAGGGGGCTGATGGAGATAGGTTGATTAGATGAACGGCTGTGCGCATTGCTTCTCCCCAATAGCACCTTGCCAACTTTGCATGTGAAAGCATGCATCTTATTCTTTCAATAATGGTGCGGTTCATCCTTTCAGCTACACCATTATGTTGTGGGGTCTTTGAAGAAGCAAATGAAAGCAAGCATAAAGATGAGTGGTTGAAAGCTATGCAAGAAGAAATGGATTCTCTGCATAAGAACCACACATATGACCTAGTCAAGTTACCTGAAGGTAAGAAAGCACTCGAGAACAAATGGGTGTTTAAGCTAAAAGCCCAAGAGAAAAGCTCACAACCAAGGTACAAGGCAAGATTGGTCGTGAAGGGATTTAGGCAAAAGAAAGGTATTGACTTCGATGAAATTTTTTCACCTGTAGTAAAAATGTCTTCTATACGGGTGGTGTTAAGTTTAGCTGCTAGTATGGATTTGGAAATCCATCAACTAGATGTAAAGACGGCCTTTCTCCATGGAGATTTGGAGGAAGAAATTTACATGGAGCAGCCAGAAGGTTTTGAAGTCAAAGGTAAAGAACACATGGTCTGCAGGTTAAGAAAGAGCTTGTATGGTTTGAAACAAGCACCAAGGCAATGGTACAAGAAGTTTGATTCATTCATGATGGATCATGGGTATAACAGAACAGCATCAGACCATTGTGTGTTTGTTAAGAAATTTTTTGAAGAAGATTTCATTATTCTTTTGCTCTATGTTGATGACATGTTGATTATTGGTCAGGATGTCAATAAAATTGACAGGTTGAAGACACAATTGAGCAAGTCCTTTGCCATGAAGGATTTGGGAGCTGCACAACAAATCTTAGGCGTTAAGATTTATCGTGATCGAGCAACTAGAAAGTTGTGGCTATCACAAGAAAGGTATGTGCAGAAGGTACTTGAAAGATTTAATATGAGCAATGCAAAGTTTGTAAGTACCCCCCTTGGTAGTCATTTCAAGTTGAGTAGTGAACAAAGTCCCTCAACTGAAGAAGAAAGGGATGAAATGAAATGCATTCCCTACTCTTCAGCAGTAGGAAGTCTGATGTATGCCATGGTCTGTACTAGACCTGATATTGCACATGCAGTAGGAGTTGTTAGTAGATTTCTATCCAATCCTGGAAAGGAACACTGGGAAGCAGTGAAGTGGATAATGAGATATCTTAAAGGTACTACTAACATTTCTCTGTGTTTTGGAAGCCAGCCACCTATGTTACAAGCATATACAGATGCTGATTTGGCTGGAGACATTGACTCCAGGAAATCCACATCAGGATACCTAGTTACCTTTGCAGGGGGAGCAGTGTCATGGCAATCTAAGTTGCAAAAATGTGTGGCTTTGTCATCTACCGAAGCAGAGTACATCGCTGTTGTTGAAGCATGTAAGGAGATGCTATGGATGAAGCAATTCACTCAAGAACTCGGTCTGAAACAAGAAAAGTATGTCATTCATCACATGACAGCCAAAGTGCAATTCATATAAGTAAGAATCCAAGTTTGCATTATAAATCCAAACACATCCATGTAAGGTATCATTGGATACGAGATGTACTGGAACGGAAGCAGTTGCAGATTGAAAAAATCCATACTGACAAAAATGGAGCGGATATGATGACAAAGGCACTACCAAAGGGCAAACATAACTACTGCAGCAACACGGCAGGCATGATCTGTCCCTCCATATGAGTCGGAGGGGGAGTTTGTAAAGTCCTCCTCATTAATGGAGGGCTCACAAAGTTTGACAAACACATTTGTAGAGAGAAAGTTTTCTTCTCTCTCAGCCACTTATGTTGACTTTGAAGAGAGAAAGAGAGCTCTCCTTCTCTTCTCTTATCTCCATCGAATTCACCTATTTATGACAAAGGAGACAACCATTAATATGGACGGTAAGTCCTTTGACAAATTGTCAAGGGAGATAAGGCAACGTTCATCCTTTCTCCTCCTCTCCAGCTATAAATAGGGGTAGGGAGGTTTGCTTGAGAAGCAGAGAAGTGTAGAGAGAAGCAAGAGAGTGAAGCCAAGTGAGAGAGGCTAAGCCAAGTGAGAGGCAAGCCAAGTGAGAGGCAAGCCAAGTGTGGGAACACTCCTCTAGAGTTGAGAGTGTGAGTTGAGAGAGGGTGTACAGGGGTATCTGGTTTTGGATACAGGATTGGGTTGGGTTGTAAATCCAAGCACTGTACAAGAGTTGTATTTCAACTTTCTCATAGTGAAGATCTCATTACGCCCGTGGATGTAGGCAAAGCCGAACCACGTATATTGTTGTGTTGGTGCTTCCTTTGTGATTATTTCTTTCGTTATATTTCACGTGGGTCCCATACAAGTACTATTCACGTGGGCCCCACACCGACACTATTCACAACACTATTCACACGGGCACTATTCACGAATACATTTTTTGTATTGTTTTTCTCTGTCGATCTTTTACACAGGAGGGAAAATAGTGAACCGTCTATCGGTCTTTTTCCCAACAAGTATTGCTCAAGGACGGCACTCAACTCTCTAACGCCAGCCCTCTTCTTACACCACTTATATTCCAATCTAAAACTTTCATAATGGAAACAATGAAAAAGAGTTAAAAGTTTCGGTTTGAACAAAACTGACCTGCACCCCCCCCCCCCTCAAATGTGTCTTTCGTTGCACAAGCTGCTCATCTGCTGCATACAATGGAATGAAAGACACTCCTGCCTTTCCATTTTGATTTTCAATGTGTTGGGTAGTTGTCACTACACCCTCTTCTTGCCTACTTTGCAACTCCCTTCCGTTGGCCATCATGTTGACCAGCAGGCTTTCCAACACGACAGGGTTCATAGTTTGCCTTTTTTTACTTCGGATGTGCCACCTTGAACAGTTGAACTCCTTCGATCTTGTATTGGCAGTTAACAACCCCCTAATGTCACCATCACCCTCAGATATCAGCCCCTCAAGCGCCACCTGGTATGACTGGCCATGAGAATTCTCCACCTCTTCTTCTTTGTCAAGAGTATGTTGATGTCCCAGCTCAATTATAATTCATGCCTTAACCGGTTCTGTCATGGTTTGAACCTAATTAGAATGCCCCAAACTTGAGTCCAGCCCACTTTGCACCTCTACAGATTTGGTCAACAGCTGAACATGATCTGGATTTGGATCCACTTCAACATACACCTCTTTAGAAAGAGTCTGAAGATCACCTGGACTCAGATCCACTCCATTTCGAAAATTACTCAAACCAAATTCCACATCAGCGTATATTTCCAATGAGGGAATTTTAATTCTTGAGAAATTCCTTCCTAGAGAAAGTTGGAGTATTGTTCTCCACTTCCTCCTCACCATATGAAATTCCAAAACTGCGCCCCTTCCTGCATCTAATCATCCTTGGATGATACAACGGTACTTGTTGGTTCTTCCTTCTTTGTTAAAGCAATCTTTGCCTTTATAAACCTACGTTTTTCCACTTGGTGCTCTTCACGTCTGCAGTAGCTACATCATGAAAGTTCTAACTCATAGTTTACCCTACGCATGAAGGAAAAAAACTTTCATGGACTTTAGTGATGTAACCAGCCAGAGACAGCCTAGGAGGGGCTGAAAGAGGGCCCAAGCCCATTAGCAGTTTATTAGAAAAAATAGCTAAAAGAGATAATCAAGAAGAATTAATCTACAAAATAGTAAGTTTTTATTTGACAAACACATGATAGAATTAACATACCTCTTCGAAAATAAATCCAACCTTATAGAGAAGATATAAAATGAAAAAGAAGATCTAGCACCACCATAGCAAAAATGAAGGATAAAACTTGAAGATTAAACCCACAAGAAGAAACATGTGCGATGCCAAGGATCTCACAAGCAATCAGGGTACTCACCCCAGCTGAACAGGTATACCATTACTTGGTATTTTGAGCTTCTCAAAATAATTCTTATCCCTTTGCATGTGTGACCTTGAGATTTATATATCTCTACGATGGAGATGACCAGCCATAAAGTCCACCCTAAGTGAAATGCTAGCCCACTAATGCTCATATCCAGAATGCCCATAAGGCTTACCTTGACAATTACTAGAAAGCCCCCAAAAGAATTAGGGAACAAAATTACAGAACTGCCATTAATAAAACAAAACAAATTGGTTTTGCAACAAATAGAGAAGAAAATAAATAAGTTTTTACTAATATATAAAAACAAATTTGCAAAACCATTTTATCAATAAATCCTTTCAAAAAGCAGTCTGTAGGTACGCGTACACTTTCGCAATTGTCAAGTTACTGGCAACGGAGCACTAGTCACTAAAATCAACACTCAACGTACACATAATCTTTTCATGGATGGACTCCACATATTCAAAGTGTACTAACCATAGAGAGACTAGTCCTCATATCTCCCATAGTCTGAGCAATTTTAATTTGCACCCCTCAAACCCCTCATAGTCCAATAATGTATATTTAGAAAATAATACATTATGATGGGTGCAGTCAAGTCAAGGACTACAATGTGGTTAAACCAGATGATCATCCAAAAAATCAGTCCAAACAATCCAATGGACCAAACAATCACATAAATCATCATAAACAATAAATGCCACATATAATCAAAATAACCTTATAAATGTCCAATATGAATGTGCAAGTAAAATAATAACATGTGTTGGGCCACATAATTCCTACACAGTTCGTGGCAAGCCCATGGGGGGCAGAACCAATATGGTGGCATTTTGTTCATTATCCACCCCTGGTTCGAGCCCTATTTAGTTGGAATAAGTCCAGCTATTTTTGTGGAGTCCTTTTCTACTTTTCTTTTGTTAGTTAAGAGTCCTATTTCTTTTTTTCTTTTTTTTCAAAAGAGTCCTATTTCATGAGTTAGTTAAGAGTTTTAAAAAGTATGAGCCCAAGGAATAAAAAAGTATGTTCCACCCAAGGGATGAAGTAAAGAAAGTAATCTTATCCTGGTATTAGTCACCAAAGTAGAGACACCACAACCTGAAGAAGAGCATTCTCCACCATCAAAGAACATCTCCAGCAATATTCAGATGTAGTACCTGAAGATCTTCCTGATGGATCAACCCCCATTCAGAGACCATCGATCTTGTACTAGAAGCGCCACTTCCCAACCTACCAGCCTATTGGATGAGCCCTGCCGAACATGAAGAGTTACAAAGACAAGTTGAGGATCTTATGAAGAAGGGATTTGTGACCAAAAGCCTCAGTCCTTGCGCTATGCCAGCCTTGTTAACCCCCAAGAACGATGGATGATGGAGGGTGTGCGCAGATGGTAGAGCCATCAGCAAAATCACAATGAAGTACTGATTCCCTATATACCCAAACCTGTTGATATGCTTGACATTCCCTTTGGTTCTTCAGTCTTCTCCAAACTTGATCTCAAAAGCGGGACCAAATCGGAATCGGGCTAGGAGACGACTGGAAGGCAAAGATTCGGAATTAGAGGAGGCTTATTTGAATAGAAGGTCATGCCCTTTGGTTTGACCAATGCACCTAGTAACTTCATGAGGGTTTTGACTCGGTACTCAAACCCTATATTGGGAAGTTCTTGGTAGTATACTTTGAAGATATTTTGGTGTATGGCAAAACCCGGAGGATCATCGAAGCATCTACAATGAGTAATGGATGTCTTGAGGGCGGAGTAGCTATTCCTCAATCTCAAAAAATGCACTTTCATGCTACCAAAAGTTATCTTCTTGGGATTCTTCATCTTCGGGAGGAGTAGAGCCAGATCCGAGAAAAGTTCGAGATGTATTGCGAAGGGTATGGATGAAGTGGCATATAAGTGATATGTTACCAACTTCAATTCCTTATGATTGTTGTCACTTTCTTGTGACGTACATAATAACAATGTGAAGTTGGATCAAGTCTTTATTAAAGACGATGATCTGATAGAAACCGTAGATGGTCTTAGACACCTTGTACAAATTCTTTTTTTTTTTTCTTTTTTCCCTTCCAACTCCATCCCCCCTTCCTCTTCCCTTCTTTTTTTTTTATATTTTACATTACCAATCCTTCCCTCCCCTCTCTTTCCCTTTTTTTTTTTTTCTTCTTTCTCTTTTTTTTTTTTTTTTTCCTCCTCCCCCCCCCCCCCCCCCCCCCCCCTCCTCCCTCCCCTTTTCACCAAATCCCCTCCCCCCCCCCCCCTCCCTCTCCTCCCCCCCCCCCCCCCCCCCCCCCGGGTTTTTTTTTTTTTTCCCCCCCCGCCCCCCCGGGGGGGGTGAATCAGTGTCTGGGTCAAAAATTCACCACAATGTGGCTGGGTCTACCAGACAGTGTACCACCACTCGCAATCAAGGCACTCCAATATGTGCAACAAAGAAAAATAAACAAAAACGCAATGCACCAGAGTTTACGTGGTTCAGCCAAATTGCCTACATCCACGGAATAATACCCAACATAGGGTTTCGTATATTACTCAATACACTCTTAGATATTTTGACTGCTACAACAGTCCAGGAACACCAATCCCTGTTATAGTCTAAAATGCAATTCAGACAAGGGCACCAACCCCAACCCCCTAGACAAGCTCCAACTTGCTAGGTCACATTATTTTGACTGCTACAACAGTCCAGGAACACCAATCCCTGTTATAGTCTAAAATGCAATTCAGACAAAGGCACCAACCCCAACCCCCTAGACAAGCTCCAACTTGCTAGGTCACAATGTAAACCAATAATTCAAGTTCCCCAAATTACATTCATGAGATAGATTCTTCATCACTAAACATAACCTCGAAAATAATAGACAATCACTTGTGAATACAAAGTTACCTCAACTTGTGTAAGATGCATGGTAACAATACTTGTTTCTCTTTTTCTCCAACTCTTTTTTTTCTCTTTTCAATCTTTTTCAGTTTTCTCTCTTTAAAAAAGCCATACAACCATGTTCCCTTCTTTTCTTCTGCTGCTTCTCTTTTCTTCTCTTTCACTTTCTTTCTTGTTCACAAAACAAAAAGACTTCTTATTCCCATGCTTCAGATCTCCATAGCCAACCAACGTCTTCTGGTTCGACCTCCACGCTATTCCCAAGCTCCTCAAAAACGTCCTCCTCTTTTGCTCTCCTTATAGATTAATTTAACTCAGAGTTTGAATCAAACTCAGAGTTCCTATCTGACTTAAACAATGAGTGTTTTAACGTACAAATCGGACTAACTTCGAGATCTCCAATGAACAATCCCACCGTTGGATTTGAAGATCAAGAAGTCGTGAAGCTCTCCTCCAAAAATCAGCTCAATCGGACACTGGATGACCATCCGATGAAGAGGTTGATCAAAACTGGACTCAGAGTTTGAGTCAAACTCAGAGTTCCTATCTGACTTAAACAAGGAGTGTTTTGACGTACCAATCGGACTAACTTAGAGATCTCCAATGAACAATCCCACCGTTGGATTTGAAGATCAAGAAGTCGTGAAGCTATCCTCCAAAAATCGGCTCAATCGGACACTGGATGACCATCCGATGAAGAGGTTGATCAAAACTGGACAGAGACCCTCAAAAACGGGATTCTTGAGTTTTCTTCATTTGAATTGGATTCTTTCTCTCGGAACCTTTTTGTGTGTTGCTGTACCATATCAAAACCCACTTAAGTTGCCAACAATGACAACACCTTCATTTTAGGCCAATGGAACAACAACACCCCCCCCCCCCCCCCCCCCCCCTTTTCTCCTTCCCCCCCACCCACACCCCCCAAGAGGTGTTATACAAAAACCATTTATTTAATAATTTCACTTCACCCCACACTTTTTTTTTGTTTTGGTTGTTTTTTTGATTTTTTGGGGGAGGCACCACAAACACACCCCCCCCCCCACCAGAAAAAAAAAACCCCCCCCCCAAAAAATATCACCCCCCCCCCCAAAAGGGGGAGGGGGATGAAAGGCCCAACATCAGAATTCGAGGCAAAGTTGACAAGAAATCTTCTTCAGCGAATCGTGAAGTTATGATGGCTAGAAACATTAACATTGAAGCAACGGAAGAGCAAAGTGCTAACACATTTGATATGACAAAAACTGTTGAAAACTTGCCATGTATGTATCTATTGGCTTCTCCTTCTGTTAGATCACCACCATAGTCCTCGACACCCGGTATTGTAAACAATTGCCGCAAACATAATCGTACTGATTAATGTTGCTACCACCATACATTGTGTTGATGTATCCTTCATCCATGTAGTGCCTTCCTTTAGTAAGTCTTTATGCTCTTCCGTGAATAATGCTTTTGGTGTTTGCTTATTTTTGTCTTCGCACCAATGATATTTGGACTTCATAATATATTCCACTTCCTACATTAGATGAAAAAAGGAACTCTTAAAATTCACCTACACATCATGATCATGATGATGGATGAATAGAATTGCATGCCTTGAATATTCAAACTTTGGATGCATGCATTGATGACTACATGTAAGAAGGAAAAACTAATCACCTTACTCCAGAGTAGCTCACGTTGCATTTGAAGAGCTGCACCAGGAACTTGATTCAGCCTTTCGATATTAGCTGGTCTTTTGGCAGCTATATGTGACATGAAGTCTCCTGATTCATCGGTCATCAGTGCAAGATCATTCTTCATTGGGCATAGATAATGAATAAGCCCAAAAATCTTTTCTTGGCGGTGTCTGATTGCGCAGTGGAGTATTGTTTCATCATCGTGTGAGTCTGATGAAAGCGTCAAAAGTTGAGGACAGGTCTTGATACATTCTTCGATGAATTCAACTGTTCCGTTCTTGGTTGCATAAAACATTGCAGAAAGGAGACCTTCCTCCACCCTATCAACTTCATCAACTTCTAATAGCATTTTTCCCCATATTTCTTTTAGTAGCTGTAAGGCTTGAAAATGCTTCAGCTTCTCCTCATAAATGTCCCTGCAACCAGGCACTGTACACCGTGCATCCATTGTAGAACTTAATTGAACATCTTTCATGCATATGATGATGAAGATGACAACATTGATGAGTCTGAACCACCTCTGTGTCTGGTTTTCCCACCACACAGTAGGAGTGAGGTCTATGTGTGACTCATTGAGGGTCATAAATCTGAATTATTTTCTCAGTATTCAAACTGTGTGTCCCACCTATTGTTTAGTGAAGAAGCATCAAGGAAGTGTACTGTGATCTAGACTGACAATGATGAGCACGGTCACCTTTCGGTCGGGGGAGCATATATTGCTTCCTTGCTGTTTCTCCATCACACAACTAGGGTAGGACTCGTGGGATTCACTTCTGAATTACTCTTATCAGTATTTCAGATGTGGGTTCTACACCTAATATGTGGTGAAAGCGTCAAGAGAGCATGGTATGTGCTCACTGATGGAGGTGAGCCACACTCGATGATGACGGCCTAATGGGGGAAGGAAGATGCTCGATTTCATACCTAATTCAGTGAGTATCTTCTGAAGTGGCCTGCCAAAGTGTACCTTCAGAATCTGAAGGCAGTGGTACATCATCTTGTCTGGACCAGGCACGGGTAGGTGTAGGTTAGAATTTGGAAGCCTCCACGAGAGAGGACCTTGATCATTGAGTTTGTTACGGTTGAGAGAATTTTCTACGTCTCCTGTTGTGTGCCAACACGTAACTTTTGCATCAACATGAACATCTAGCACTGCTCCAGCCATGTTTACACATACACACAATTTTTAAATGAGGTAGGCAGAAGGAATTATTCTCCATTTGTGTTGATTAACAGTGGAGCTAAAAGAGAATACAAAATACTTCACATAAGTTCTTTTTTGGTAAAGAAGAAATACTTACATGAGTAGATGAAATAGGAGCTAAAAGAGAATACAAAATACTTCACATTAGTTCTTTTTTGGTAAAGAAAAAAATACTTACATGAGTAGATGAAATAGTATCCTATGTTCCCAACGCTTAGGGCTGGCAATGAACTTCTGAATGCAGTTTTCTTCTCTGCGAGTGTTTCCAAGGCTATCCATTTATCGTCCTCGATCAAGACTAAATGTGGGTATTTCTGTACTAGTTCAAGAGCTAGGTCTGCAGTACAAATAAATTATTTAATTAATTATGAAAATTATTAGGAAAGCCAACATTCAATGGTCTGTTAAAACCTCAAAGATCAATTAGTTTAGGTCCCTGTTGATCAGACGGATTAAGTGGATTCATCAGCTCTAAATTAGGGAAGATTCTTTTTTACTTAACAATAGAAATCAGCCAAAAAAAAAAAGACCCCTTTGGGGGTGAGATATACAGTACTAATAATACTTACCATAGAAATCACCCCGAATTAGACAAGTAAGAATTGTAGCTCTAGTTTTTTCGAGCTTGCCGGCACGGTCTTGCTTCTGAGTATCTACATCTTGGCATATGGTGATCGGGTAAAGATAGTTCACGACACCTTTGTTGCCGGCCATTGTGGCAATGTTTATTGAAATTTTCCCTCCGTAGAATTCGCTTTCAAGGAACACTAGTTTCTTATCATTTTCTACCATGGCCTTGACTATCTCTTCATTCCCCTTAGAAGCAGCAATGTGGATGGCTGTTCTACTGTTTTTTTCTTCTCTTGATAGATCATCTAGAGACATCATGTTTATCATTTCTTTTGCAATTTCAACTTTTCCTTGTTGAACTGCCACATGAATTGGAAGTTCTCCTCTCGTTGTGAGCCTAGCTCGAAGAGCTCCCTTATTTTCAGAGAGCAACTCAGACGTAGTCTTCCAGTTGCCATCAACAATAGCTTTGTACAAAGGTAGACACCATGTGTAAGCTGTGCTCCTCTGAGTTGTCACTGCCAATATCAACCACTTTCATTTAAGCTGCTAGCTGAGTTCTTTCATTCAAAAATGAACATTCAGAAATCAGTGATGGACTAGGCCTAAGACCTTTTGCCATCATGGATCTCATGAATTGGGTCATCTAAGTTGCCCACAAAAATGTTGGTGCGGATCCATCTTTGGTGTTAGGTACAATTAATGGAGTGACACATAACATTTTATAACTTGAAATACTGTAGGTGAAGAGAAAGTTGAAATCATGCGTGTACATTGATTACTTACCTAGAGTAGTACTTGTTGGATAAGTGAATTCAAACATGATAACTAGTTGGCTCCAAATATGTGTGACATTGTCTAGTTCGTCAATGTATGGTAGTGCCCTGGCTCCACATTTTTTTCTGAATACTGATATAATTTCTTCCTTCTTCTTCTGCCAATCCTCATCCTCCTTGCTGGAAGTATCTTCTGGCTGATGTTTTGCTCCAATCACATAATCCCAAAATCCTTTCTCCTTCAAGAAGTTTTCCATGCTATCTTTCCAAGTCTTGTAGTCTTCTTCTGTCAGAGTGGAAATCTCGTCAAGATCATCATCTGTTGATGATACATTAGTTTCTCCTAGGAAGAAAGTAAATCCATTTATATTATAGATGTTAGAATGAATACCGAGAAGCAGAAAATAAAAATTGAATGAACAAATCCCCCGCCCCCCCCCACCACCTCCTCCACCACCCACAAAAAAAAAACTCTCACACAAAAAAAAAAAAAAAAAAGGGAGCCCCCCCACCAACCCAAAACCAAAACCAAAAAAAATAAAAAAAAAAAAAAGGCCCCCCCCCCCCCCCCGGCCCCCCCCCCCCCCCCGGGGGGCCCCCCCCCCCCCCCCCCCCCACCCCCAAAAAAAGACCAGGGGCGCCCCCCCCCCCCCCCCCCCCCTACATCCCGCCCGCCCCCCCCCCCCCCCCGGGGCCCCCCCCCCCCCCCCCCCCCAAAAATGATAGGGGGGGGCCCCCCCCCCCCCCCCCCTCACACACCCCCCCCAAACAAGCTTTTTTAATCCCCCCCCCCAAAATTTTGGAACCCCCCCCCCCCCCCCCCCCGGGCCAAAAATTTTTTCGCTAAAAGGATCATTATATTAAGCGAAGAAGAAATATTAAAAATACATCAATTAATATCGTATAAAGAACCAACCTCCCTTACCCGCAATAACTGTTGCCCCCAATACACCCTTCCTCACTGGTTCCTGCTTAGATTAAAAACCACTAACTTATAAAACGAAATCTAGGACGTCTAGAGGCATCCACATCAAGTTCATTAAGGATTGAAGCTGACTAAGGAATGTTAATATCGAAATTCCCTGTTCTAGCTGCCGAATTTGCCAAAAAATCTGCCATCGTATTAGTTTCACGATAGCAATGTGAAATCTTCCAATCTATAGTCAACAAATATTCTTGTAACTCTCTCCACATATGAAAGACATACCAAGGTATTTTCTTCTGCTATATTAAAGTCACCACAGCTTTTGAATCACTTTCTACCCAAAGCTTATTAATTTGTAAATGCCTTGCCCAACGTAATCCGTGAATGAAAGTTTCCAATTCAGCCTCAAAGTTGGTTTTAACATTTAAAAAAATACTGAAATTGAAAACCACAGTAGCAACTTCATTTCGAAAGACTCCTCCACCGCCAGACCTTCCTGGATTGCCTAAAGAAGACCCATCAATATTTAGTTTAACCCAACCTACAGCAGGAGGACACCAAAAAATTTCTTATGGAGGAGCAGCACTAAAAACAGAGAAGTGAAGGCCCAATCTTCTTGCATCCGAAAAAATGGTAGGAGTTACTTTTCTTCCATCCATTTTAAAGCCAAACTGTACTAAGTCTGAAAAAATTAAACTCATCACCTCATCAGTCCCGAAATTTAAATTTTCAAACCGGATTTGATTGCGGACCATCCAAAGAAAGTATAAAAGCAAACAACATCCATTAATCCAAGCAATCAGAAGGAGACCGTGAAGCCCGGTGTTTCCAAGCCTTGAACGACTCTACAATCGAATCTTTTACTGTCCAACTATAACCAAACTTTGCTCCAAAAGCTTCTCCACATCCACGTGAAAATGAGCAGTGAAGAAAGAGATGTCCTATGTCCTCCGAAGCTTTACCACATAGATTACAACGAGAGGCCAAGATAATCCCTTTCCGAGTCAACAAGGCATCAACAGTAGCCTATCATGAAAAAGTCTCCAACAGAAAACTTGTTGTCTAGGCTACAAAGAAGTCTTCCAAATACTTTTAGCCCATTCCAGCTTGTTCTCCTTTTCTACGATAGAGATCCCATGCCGATCGAAAACTAAACTCTCCCCCCACCGAACCTTGCCAATGACAAACATCAACAAAACCAAAGACAAGGTACATGATATAACATAATAAGAGAGATTACCTCTTGAAATTTGGCATTGTCCACCGACGGAAATATCCACTCCCCTTGTCAGAAACAATCTGCAAAATCAACAAATTTCAAATGACCCTCTAAATCTAGAGGAATACCAACATAGTCCGCAATGGTAAAATTCCCCAACCATCTGTCAAACCAGAAATTTATATTCTGACCATTTTCAACTCACCATCGTTCATTAGCTTGAACAAAACCCCAAACCTTCCTCAATCCCAACATCAAAGAGGACTCGCGCCCATAAATCTTTAAATTTCCCCTTTTGTCCACCATCTTCCCTTTTAAAAAATGAGCAAAAACAGAGTGTTTATGTTTAATTGTCCAAGCCAACTTGCATAAGGAAGCAAAATTGACATCTCTTAATCTTCGAATACCCAAACCACCCTCACATTTTGGAGTACATACTTTTTCCTAAGACACTCAGAACCTTCTTCACAGCCTCTATACTCCCCGTCCAAATGAAGTTACGCATCAAAGCCTCTCGCTTGAGAAATAATAGAGCTAGGCCACCAAGACACCGAAAAATTATGAATTGGCATGCTAGAAATAACTGAACGTACCAACTCCACTCTACCTGCCAAAGATAACAGCTTTCCACACCACCCTTGTAGCCGATTCTTAATCTTGTCTAAAATTGACATCAATCTGACACGAGTAACTCTTCCTTTAAAAATATCTATCCCCATATATCTAGTAGGAAAGAGAGCAATTGGGATATTTAATATGTCCACAATTTTCTGTTTGCGACTAGGAGGCACACGTCCAAGAAAAAGCTTACTCTTCTCCAAACTAATATGTTGACCCGAAAATTCTTGATACTTCGATAATAAATTTTTCAAAGCTTTAACATAACATAAAGAAGCATTTGAAAAAATAAAAATATCATCAAGATACATCGAACGGAAGGAACTTCTACTCCCCCGGGACCTCGGCAAAGCTCTCAATCTACCAAAGCTATCAAAGAATGAATGCCCTCGCATAGTACCTCTTCTCGCAAGAAGAAAAAGAAGAGGAGATAAAGGGTCCCCTTGCCGAAGCCCTTTCTCAACTCCAAAGAATCCAACTGGTCCCCCATTCAATAAAACTGAGATTCTAGTAGATTGAAGCATCTCATGAATCCAGCCAACCCATCTATTTGAAAATCCGAAAGCCTTCAAGACCAAGAATAAAAACTCCCATGATAGGGTATCATAAGCCTTCATAATATCAATCTTAATTCCCATCCCTCCCCCTCTAACGTAAGAATGTAAAATATTTGTAAGTTTAGAAGCGACAACAATATTTTCGTAAATCATCTTACCTTTCGCGAAAGCTCCTTGCTCCTCGTAAATAAGCTTAGGCAAAAGAGGACTCAGCCGAGAAGCCATTATCTTTGACAATGTTTTGCAAAAAAAATTCCCCATACATAGAGGCCGAAATTTGTCCAAAGTAGCTGCATTCTCCACCTTGGGAACTAAAGTGAGGAAACAATTATTTACCCCTTTCGGAAGTTTTTCTTTTCGAAAGAAGGATCGAATAGCAGCCCCAAAATCGGCTGAAACAATATCCCAGCATTTGCGGAAAAAACTTCCCGGAAAGCCATCTGGTCCTGGAGAACTGTCACGATCTAGGTCCCATACCACTCCTTTGATCTCCTCATTAGAGGGCAAACCTTTAAGTAATAAACAATCATCATCCATCAGCACTTTTGGAATCACAGACAACAACTCTGGGTGTCCCAAGTAGGAACCCACTTTATGATAGTTTTCAAAGTAAGTCACCACATAATCCTGTAGTTCAACCGAACTTGATGTCCAAGTGTCATCCATTCTTCGCAAAGATTTAACAGAGTTTTTATTCCTTCTAAGTTTAGTAGAGAGATGGAAAAGTTTTGAATTCCTATCTCCCTCCCTCAACCACTTGACCTTTGCTTTCTGCCGAAGAAGAGAGTCCAAACGATCCATTGCTTGTACAAGTTTTGACTTCAAAGAAGCCTCTTGATCAAAATATTCATTTGTCATATCAAGTTGATCAATTTAGTTTGAAAGGATGCTAGACCTTTCTCCGCTTGCTGTACTTCAATAAAAAGATTAGGAAATATCATTTTTGCCCAAGCTTTAAGACGCTGCTTAACATTCTTCAATCTCTGTGCTAGTACAAAAATGGGATCACCAACAATCGGTTCCACCCAAGCCAAACGAACCACCTCCAAAAAAGAATCGTCACTCATCCAAAAATTATTGAACCCGAAAGGAGAGTTTATCGGTTTGACACCTTTGTCAACAAAGACACAAATCGGAGAGTGATCAGACGAGTGTGTCGGAAGAGTGATCTGTTTAGAATCACCAAACAACTCTAACCATCTGGCATTGAAGAAACTTCTATCAAGGACCGAATGAACATTACCAACTTTGCGTTGGTTTGACCATGTAAATTTCCTACCCGAAGATGGAACTTCAAAAAGCTCACAAGCATCAATGGTAGCCCGAAAATCAGCTGCCGCACCCAATTGGAATCTGCTTGAACCCCTCCTTTCGTACACCCGTAACACCGCATTAAAGTCCCCCATAACAAAAAATGGTAAGCTGGATAAAGGGAGAGCAATAAGATCCTCCCAAAGCCGTCTGCGATCAGATCTATCACAACAAGCATGAACCACTAATAGACCAAATTGGACACCTTGCCACTTGAATTGAAGAGAGAGTTGTTGGTCAGATGAAGAGAGAACAGAGGGCCGCTGCAACTCTCTCTTCCAAAAGACCCAAAGATTCAGAACTTTCTCCTGCCGAAAATTATACACAAAATTAGAAGAATATCCCAATCTATTAATAAAGAGAATTGGGCACTTACTAACATCCACTTTTGGTTCAGCGACACAAAAAATGTCTGGTTGATGAGTCATTAACAGCATTTTAAGGGCCCTCCTACCAGACGCATTACCAATGCCGCGAATATTCCAAAAGAAAAGCTTCATATCAACAGTTACAAAGCAACACTTTCCTCTCCCAATGAGAGGCTCTTATTTATTGTAGAGACTTTCCCTAAAGCAGCATCTACCTTCTTGAATTCCTCTGCCAACAAACCCTTTTTACTTGTAGCCACTTTCTTCACTGCATTAGCCTTCTTTGGACGACCAGGCTTCCGACGAGGAGAGCCTTCATCCCTCATTAAGATAGAAGATGAAGGAGGAGGAACAACTTCCAATTGCAGCGTTCCATCATTTTCAAATATGGCCGAGCTCTTTTGGGCCCCACTAGAGTCCAACGCATTCTCCCTAGTTGCCACGTCAGCCCCTTTCTCTCTAAAATACCTTTCTTCTTTGGTCGAACCTCTTAGTGCATTTACAGCATTGGGTCCCACCAATGAATCCCCCAAATTAAGGTTTTCAAGTAGAATAGAACTCTTATCTGCAGCAAGACCTGTTTGAAATTTAAAATGCTTGGTCGAAACACACCCTTCATTCTTATCAATGGGTCCCACAAATGAATCCCCCAAAGTAGGGTTTTCAATTTGAATAGAAGTCTTACCCGCAACATGATCATTTTGAAATTCAAAATGCTTGGTTGAATCACACCCTTCATTCTTATCATTGGGTCCCACCAATGAATCCCCCAACTTAAGGTTTTCAATTTGAATAGAAGTCTTACTCGAAACATGGACATTTTGAAATTCAAAATGCTTGGCTGAATCACAATCGTCAATCTTATCTTTGGGTCCCACTAGTGAACTCTCCAAAGGAGAGTTACCAATAAACTTAGAACACTTATCTACATCTAAGGATTTTTGAAATTCAAAATTTGTGGCCGAACCAATAACCACACCATTTTGAAAATCAAAACCATCAACCAAAAGAAGGTTTCCATGAGATTTAGAACTCTTATCCGCATCAAGGATTTTTTGAATTTCAAAAGGGTCGCTCTCTTGGCTAGGATTCGAAGAAGAGTCCTTACCCAAAACCAACACCTCATTATCAGAAACCCCTTCATTTAAAAAAGAATTAACTAAATTCTCATTGGCCGACGGAGAGTCCACTAGCCCTGCCTCCACTAAAGCCGCATGAACCACTTGAGAGGACGAATTACTCTCACCCTCAAACTCCAGCGTCTTTGCAATCCTAATAGAATTAGGACCTTCATTCAGAACTGCATCTTTATGCGCCAAGTGATCAGGAACAACTCTTTAGCCGAAGGCATATTAACATTGCAATTTTTGCCCAAATGACCTTCTCGATTGCATCGAAAACATCTTTGAATTCCATCCTCGTAGATCACCTTTTGAATGAAGCTGAAAACACGTGTAGAACCAGGTTCAAGGCGTTCAATTTGAACTTCAGACACACGCTCAGCTTCCAATTCTAATTCCACTAGAATTCTTGCGTAATGTCCCACAGAACCAAGACGAGTACGACGGTCTAAAGAAATAGGACGACCTACCATCTTAGCAATAGAAAGTAATACCTTGGCATGCCAGTATTCAAGAGGAAGATCAGGGAAACGAATCCAAACCAGTTTGGCAGACGGTTGAGGAGTATGAATGTTAAAATCCGGACGCCAACGTTGGAATCGAATCAGTTGATTGCCAATATTCCAGACACCTCTTCTCTAAACTTCTAACAAATCTTCCTCACATCTAAATTGAAAAATCACGAAACCCTTTCCCAAGGAATGAAAAGAAATATTTTCAAAGAAAAAAAATAAGGTTAAAAAAAATAAAAAAAAACAAAATGATTGAAAATAAGATAGTAATTGTTAAGTTTCTGCTTTAACATTGCTTACCTGTCGTGTTTGTTGTTTACATGTAAGCCAATTGGCCCCAAATATGTACCATGATGTCTTGCTTTTCAACATTTTTTAGTTTCTCATATTCACACTTTCTCCTGAATAATGATATGATTTCTTTCTTCTTCTGCAGCCAATCTTCATATTCTTCGTTGAAAGTATTTTCAGGTTCACGTTTTGCTCCAATCACATAATCCCAAAGTCCTTTTTTCTTCAAGAAATTCTCCATTCCATCTTTCCATTCTTTATGGTTTTTCTCTGTCAGCATGGGAATGTCTTCATAGCTGAGCCCTTCTGTTTCTGATGACACTTCAGTTAACTTGAGAATACAGCTACCCTTCCATCACAAGATTCTTGGTCTTTCCAACCCAGCCAGACCTAACAGGGATTTTCTTATATGCACAGATGGTGCGTGGGAATCACCTACAGCACAAGGAGCACGTGGCTGTATTGTATAGGACCCTGGGAGTGCTTTTGTGGAAGCAAAGACGAGTGAGCAAGGGGATCTCGGCCTCTATGGTGGAACCTAAAGCTTTATTTTTATTTTTTTAATCATCAATTTTCTTTTTCTTTTTAAAACTAAAGTCAAACCAGAAAAGTAATCTATGAAAAAAATCCACATAATTTTCTGGCGGTTTGATCTATTCAATTATATACAGTTTCTTAGCAACCCGAAATTTGGTTTAAATGATTCCAATTTGACACTTAAAAATGGCCTAATATCTACCTTATTTCTCATCTTATCTCCCCTTTCTTATATCTTTATCTATTATAAATAATAGTTGCATGACCATTCATGGAACGAAGATGTTAAAACAATCAATTTTAGATGACTATTTCATGATAAGAATTGCATTATGTTACATAGCATAAACAGGAGCTGTTTCGTTTTTACACTATCCATAATAATTCAGAGAGTTTTAGAATCTGAATCCAATAGTATGATTTTGTGTTATTAGAATAAAAATAATAATAATTGATGAAAATAAGATATTGGAGAAAATCAATTATGGCAATAAGTTCAAATACCCTCTCCATCCTACAATTGGACATTCAAATTCTAAAAAATTTCTTCTTTATTTTTCCAACCAATCACCAGTAAAATGATCACTACTTCTTTCATATAACTTAAGTTATTTGACATTTTTACCTTCATCTTTTGTTATTTCCGTCTCCAATCACTACTACTATCATCAATTCACCATAGTGAAAACACTTAAACCAATTGAATTAACCAAAAGGTTACAAAACTAAGAAGTTTTGGTGGCTTGAAACTTGTTACTACATGAGCGATGTTGCAATTCTTATAATTGTTGTTTTTGTTTTTTTTTTTTTCATTCTAACTTGGTTTGAGATGTTATTAAAATATAAGAATTAATTTATAGTGTAAAACATTGGTGGAAACCAATCAATTTGATTTTTCGTTATCAAGTGAACACTGCCTTTAAACCTTCATCATTAGAAAATGACTAATTTTTTTACCTTATATATGATGGCAGATATATTAATGGAATTTCTTATACCTTTGAAGACCTACAATTTAAAGTGGGGTCAGATACACTTGAAAACGTACTAAAGGCTTTAATTTCCAGACTCTAATAATTCAAATCAGCAAGAAAATTGACCCTCAAACATTTTTTTAACTGAAAAATCCGTTTAAGTTAAGATTTTAGCATTTTGTTAGCAAGATTAGTGTTCACGGGACTTCTTGACCACCATCTACTCCCAAGTTTCGATTTCATTCTCTGCAAAATGGAAATTCCCCAATGAAGTTACTTTAAATTTTTTTAGGTTAATATTCAAGGGTGTAAGGCAAAAAGCATGAACATTTTTTTTTACATGAGCCAAAAAGAGTTTTTTACATGAGCTCTCTCCATTTTAATTGAAGACTCGGCGTACTCCCTTCAAAATTGAAACTTTATAAAGCCTCCTTCCACATTAACACCATCAAGTTTTCTTTTGTTTTTATAATTTTACTTTCACTTGATAAATTTATTTGACATCCTAAATAATATTTGTAAGATGTTTTTACATGAACCCCCTTCATTTTCATTAGAAACATGACACTCCCCTCCAAAATAAATGATTAAAGTCAAATGAATTTGTTAGTATGACTACATTGGCTAGAGTGATAAAATGATTATGAAATAGGTTTTTTAATTTGAGGAAGATTTCGGTCATATAATCTGGAGTAATATGGTGACATTAAAATATTGTTTATGATTTTAAAATGAATATTAAAAATATTATTTATGATTTTATATGAATTTATTAAGTGTGGGTGAAAAGGTAAAATCATATTCACGGTTAAAAGAAAACAGAGGTCTGAAGTGTGGAGGGGGCTTTATAAGATTTTGATTTAGGGGAGAAGTTGAGTGTTTCCAATCGAATAGAGGAGTTCATATAAATTTTTTTTTAGGATTTTAAATAAAAATTTATTTAAATGAGAGTAAAATTGTCAAATTAAAGTTAAACCTAGTGAAAATCTAACAGTGTCAAATGTAGAGAGGGTTTTGTAAGTTTCAATTTTAAGAGAGGTGCACTGAGTTTCCTACATAAACGAAGGGAACTCATATAAAAAATTCAAAATATAAACCAAAATTGAAACATGTCTTTGTAGTTTGATTTGAGAGAAATCCGGGTCATTTCTTTGTAGTTTGATTTGAATTCAATTATAAAGATCGAGTTTTGATCCCAAAATTCTATTCCATTTCATTTGAACGTCCTTGCCAATGAAATAATGTCATTAATTTCTCAGTAGATTAATGCTAACTCTTGATGCCCAATCCTTTCTCCCTGCATCATATCTTACCTATGAATTATTTTACATGTCAATTCATAGAATAATAATGTATTGTGTTGCAACCCAACAGAATGCAAGGGGCATGAGTCTTGAATGATTCATTAATTGCATAACATATGATCATCAGATTTTTTTTTTCACTCTATAAAACTCCAAGGTAAATTTCAATGATGTTTATCGTCTTTTCATTCTTAAATCTGAAACCAAATGTTTGTCTGCATTTTTAAAACAAGAAGGAAGAATTATGGTAAATGATAAGAATATATAAGACATTGGGAGAAGCCAATGATGAACCTAATATATCCATGGAAAAACTTTTCGGCGATATTTCGCCAGTTTGATGATTAGCGAAACAAAAATATTCTCGAAAAACGATATTGTTTAATGTCGCCAGAATATCGGCGAAAATCGCCTAAATATCGACGAAAATCGCAGAATCTGGGATATGCCGGCGAAAAGTCGCCACCAAACCCTGTATTTTGAACCTTAAAATTTCTTCACAAAAAATACAAGGATGGTATTACATAGATGAACGATGGGATTGCAGAGATGAACAAAGGAGAAGGAAACCTTCACTGCAACCATGATCTGCATCCCATTTGCAACAGACGGTTTACCATCATTTATTGTGAAGTTTGTGACAAAACCCCTACAGAGATGGAGAAAATGAGAGAGAGGAATCAAGGAGAAGATTTGCAGAAAATTATGAAAAAGAACGGAAGCTATGATAGATGATTTCGTTGAACTCGCGAGACACAAGTCACAGAATAGAAGCTCGTTCCCCGCCGGTCGCCTCTATGCTTTCAGCTTTTGTTTGATGCTGGTGAAGAGTGAACACTTAAAGAAAATCTCACCGGCTCAGTGTAGTTCTCTAGAAAAGTTTTAACATTAAATGCATGTCAGCATGTGGGACCAATTCCAGGAAGTAGGGAGCCAATGCATAGGACTGTGACTTTTTTATTGGTTGAATCATACCTTTAGGTTCATGAATGTAGTACGACTTTGAAGTCTGAAGCTTAATATATCCATTGAAATGTTGAGATTTTGTCAAATTATCGGCAAAATTCGGCGAAACTAACTTAACCGATAATTCGCACCTTGAATGTACCTTTGATTTCATTAAAATTGTTCTTAAGATATATAATTCAATAGTGGGCCACAATCAATTATAGAGTGTTAGTCAACAATAGAATTGGTTCACAAGAAAATCAAACATCACTCTATTACATTAAGATAGCACAATAAACCCATCATTGGCAGCATTTCATTGAAGATTTATTCTCAGTGTAGCGCCTTAAAACACCAATTGTTGAGTATAAAAGTCATGGAATTACTGAAAAATCTGGATATTCATGAAAATAGAGAAAATCAACAGTTCTCTTGGATTGTTTCAGAATGGAAATGAATCTTATATGGTTGAAACTTTAAATGAATACTGAAACTTAGTTTTAGGGCTATAGTGATTTTAATTCCTAGCACATTATTATTTTTCTTTTAATCTGTGAAAAATTGAATCACTATCAGTCAAAAAGCTTTGGATAAAAAAACCATTTTTATACCAATATTTATTTGTTTGAATTTTTCTTACGCGAATTATAATGACAATTTGGATTCAAGATTATTTTGACCATTTTTGAGTTTTGAATAATTATCACAATGGTCTTAATCTTCGTGTCAGTTTTTTTTTGGTTACATGTGTCAGTCTTTACCCTTGACAATATCGTGTTTATCATGAATTATTATTATTCAAATCCATGAATTAACATCAATATCTAATAAATGGCTCATGTCATGGAATAGTATTGTGGTCTAGTTATTCGTCAATTACAATATTATAATAGATTATTGGAAAATGTCTTTCGAATTCAATTGTATGTTATTGAAAGGGCAAAAAACTAAAATTATGAAAACAAAACTTCGAATTACACTATTGTAAGATTTCGGAGAAAATCAATCACGATAAGCGTTGTCTTTTGCAAAAAAACATTTTTGGTGTTTATGTACTAGAAAAACGTTTTTTGAATCTTCATAGCTGTTTAATTCGTAATCAATAAAGACAACTAATGAATCCTAAGTCTAAACCAAAATGCTGCAGGTTTTCTAGACCCGTTTGCAGAACTTACTAGTAGCAATGGTGATCAATGGGGTGTCAGTTCATTGCTTTTTCTAATGTTACAAATTTCTTTTTTTTTTTTGGCCAAAACAAAATTTCTAATGTTACAAATTTCTAAATGGTAAAACATTATGAATCCAATACCAGAGATTTCTTTGTCATATTGGTTGCTTTAGATGATCGATTAGCACGGATTTCTAAGTATCTGTCTAGGCGTGTAAGGCGGTTTTTCAATCGTTTTGCTTTACTGACATGTAATTTTTCAGTCTCTTTTTTGCTTAATCTCTACCGTTTTATCCCTTTGTACACTTTAAGACTGTCTAGATGCCAAGTGGGTGGTCATTTTTTTTATATTTTATATATAATAACATTTTTATTCTTAATTTTTTTTTTCCAATCAAATTTTATTTTACAAAACCATATATGAATTTAATAGTTATCCATTTTAGAATCGAGAATCAAAGCCACTTTATTTTTTTTCTGACTCATTTACTGATGAGATACATTTGGTTTTTTTGGTTTTTCTCAGTGAAGCCTAGTAAAGTGTTTGATTCAAAGCCAAATTCCTTTAGAAACCAAATTCTTGTAAACTTTTCAGAAAAAGAACATTGCTTGGTGCTATGTAACATACACGTTGAGTTTAGACACTACCCCCGTGAGATGCCATAAACATTGATTCTTCCTCAGCCTAGGTGGACACAGATTTTGAAGGCATTGGTCTTTTATCAACTGAGCAATCTTTTGAAATTCTCATGAGGTTTGAATGCTTCATTCAATCAAAATAGAATGTCACATCATGCATAATATATGATCTAGTCATTAGTCATCTATAATTCCATTAATAATTCATTGGAGAGTGTTCTATTAATCCAAATGTATGTTACTAGAATGATCAAAAAATAATTATGACAATAAAACTTATGCAACAATGAGATATTGGAGAACATCAATTATGAAGAACAAAGACGCCGTAAGTGTTACTTACGATACATTTCGAAAAAAGAAATATCTTTGTATTAAAGCATATTTCCTGGATCAGAATGACTGTAAATAATTTTATGTAAATAAATGAACAAGCTATTTGGGTTCATCACAATTTTATTTTTGTAAAGATAATTCTTGATGCTGGTAGAAGCATTGAAAAGGTAAAAGTTGTTAATTGAAATTATTTTGGGAGAATACTTGAAAATATTGCCCACTCTATTTTTATTCTCATGATTTTGTAGTTTCTGGAATCTGGAGATGACTCTGTTATCATATTCTAATTTTGTTGTTACTTTGAGTGTCCCTTAGTTATCATATTCTAATTTTGCTACATCAAAGGGGAATATTTTTTAAGATGACTCTGTGCACCTATCATTTGCAAAGCACTATTGTCAAGACTTAGAGAGTTAAAGGGTTTTGGTCTTATTGATGCTTCTTTGAAATGCAGGGGTTTTGGATTGCAAGATCCATCCAATGCAACCGTGGTTATTTACAGCTGGTTCTGATACAAAGCGGCTCGAAGAATCTAATAGAAAGTGGCTCGAAGCCAAAATTAGAAACTTTCGTAAAATAATAATGAGGGATTCCAATCATTTTGAAATATAATATCTTCACAAATGAAATTTAAATGTCTACTTTAGGGATGAGAATTAATACGTAAGTTGTTCTTGTCTTTTGTTAGGTGAAAAATTTTAAGTTGTTCATCTACTTTTGATTTGACTTTACTATTTAGGGTCATGCTTCGATGCTGCGAATGGTGAGGATCAAAAATTGTGGTCGAGTTGCAGCTCAAACACTACTATCTAAAAGGTATTTTCATTAATTTCTAACAAATTTCTTATAAAAAAAAAACACAAAATTTCCAGAACTATGCTTCTACACAGACGTCTTAAATGACTCTCTCACTCATGTGAATTGAAAAGCTGTTCATATCCCTCTACCCTCTCCCTTGTTATGAACTCTGCTCTTCTCACCCTGTATATTTGGTAGAACTGCTAGCTCTCCAGCCCAATGCTCTCACCTTTCTTTATATCTTCCTCCTATGAAATTAGTTTAGATGCCTTATCATGAAATGATAATGGGTTTTGTTACAACTTACAACCCAACATGATTCTAAGGGTTATGAGGATTGAATGGAGCAGAAGGTAATGAAATGACTAAACCAATTTGTGGGAATGAAATTACTTCATAAATGTGTTCTGGACTGCAATACCATTCCCTGGAAAGTCTTAGATAGCAGAAATAAGCAATGTATTTATTGGTGTTCTATGATTGATCGGGAAGATACATTGAAGTTCTAGTACAACATATTGTATATCTATAGAATGAAAATGCAACTGTCCTAACATCTTTAGCTTACCAATTTTCTTATCCAAATCATAATCTCTGCTCCTATCATGTTTTAAGTAGTTGGACAAGAGACTAAGAATAAATTTCTTGATCCAAAAATGGAACTCAGATTCACATTCTTAATCAGGTTAAAATGATTGATTCAAGCTATAAACATGCATGAAGGACCATGATTACTTCCTCAAGGGAGATTTTATATATATATAAGCCTCTGTCCTTCCCTACCTTCCTAATCTCTTCTCCCGTCCCCTAATTCATCTCCCCTCTCCTAATGCATCTATTTTCTTTTTTTTTTTTTGGATGAGGTTCATCCGGGCCAGCTTACGCGCACCATGATTACTTCCTCAAGGGAGATTTTATATATATATAATTAATGCCGCCGAACAGGTGCGAACCCAAGACCTCCCCTAGGGAAGTTGAGCCTTTAACCGCTTTAGTAACCTGTCATTGGCAAATGCATCTATTTTCTACCACTTTCTAACCAATTAACTAAAATGATAAGGATGCTAACGGATAGCCAGAGAACTTGTATTTGATATGTATTTATACTCATTTAGGGCCTGTTTGGTTAATTGAGTTTGGAGATTTCAAATATCTAGAGATTTCAATTCTATAGATTTCAAATCTATAAAGTCATAATTTATAAAATTAAATGTTTGGTTGTGGAATTAAATCAGTGGATTCATCCTAAAAAACTATTTGATTGACGTGATTTTTGTGAATGTGCAAATGTATAGCTTTTTTGAAATCTCTGGATTTTACCCCTTACCCATAAATCTACAGATTCACGTTTTTAGTGTAAAAAGGTGAATCTCTAGATTTCATAAATCTATAGATTTTTACAACCAAAGAGGTATAATTCTCAGATTCATGAATCCAGAGATTTCAAATCTCTGGATTCATGTAACCAAATAGGCCCTTAAAGAACCTATAGAAAAAATAAGTAAATTACATATACATCCTCTAAAATTTATTTTATTACAAACGTCTCTCTACGCCTACTGTTAATTCTATTTTGTTAATAATGATACCATTAACTTTAAATATAAAAAGACATTCGATCTTATTGAATTTTACATTTTTACCCCGATAATGTCATATACCCATAAACCCGTATGATATTCATCTTTGCAAACCTAACTTAATTGATCATATGAATCCATTTAAAAATTGATAAGAAATTATTAAATTCATTCAAACATTTGAATACGGATATAGTAGTATTACTCTCGTTTACACTCCTATAAAATTACGTCATCAAACAGCAATTTCTAGCCCATATCAAAATCATCATAAAAGGTAAAATAAAATAGGGTAATTTTCATCTGGACCCCTGAGGTTTGGTCTATGTCATTTCTAGTCCAAAAAAATTAAGATTTTGCATTTGCCTCCTCTGTGCTATAGAAAAATGTCAATTTAAGGACAAATAATCACTTTTATGACCATTTTGCCCTAAACTTTTTACATACATAATCTCCATGACCATGTTTATTTTCCTTTTTTTCTGCGTTCTACTATCTACGAGAAAGAACAGAAATGGTAAACACTAAAAAATTGTTGATCTTTCCTTTGGGTAGTGATATGGAGAAATTATGATCGGACCGGGTTCATACCTGGTTCGACCTTCGACCCCGGTCGAGTCAAGAGGAACCGACTCGCTCCCGAGCAAACCGGATCCAGAAGATGGCTTGCTGAGGAAGAAAACTTATTCAGCTACAAGCACGCCCTAATCCTACTTATGGATTAGGTTAATTACCCTAATGATGGCAGATTTAAATTGACGGCTGCAGCTAATCATTATCGAATGGATAATCATCACATAACCTAAAGGTTATCTCAGGAGTCCTCTACTAGTCCAAACTAGTAGAAGTCTATTGCTCAATGGATCTAACTGTTAAGATCCAACGACTACCCGAAGAAGGCTCAAGTGCATCCAACGAAGGAGATTCGAAGGTACACTCTATATAAACCTCACTGCCATACAAGGTGGAGGACATACAATCTGAGACTCAGACTCAGATTCAGATATAAACTGATAGACGTAAACTATCAGAGGCTTACGATCTAGATCACCTTTCCCAGTTCTTTATTCCTTAGCTCTGTGCTTCTAGCAGAGCCGTTTTGTGATTAAGTTCATCAACTGACTTAGCCTTCGGAGGTGGACTCCCAACCCCCGCAGTCCGGCCACGTCTGACGCTTTCGTTTTGTAGGTCATCACGAGGAGATCTAAGGGCTGAGCAGATTTTGGACGCATCATGTAGTGACCGGCGTTTGCAAGCCAAAGACAAGTTTTGCAATCGTGGTTAGAAGAATTCCTGGTTTCCCCTTATTCTACGTCTCTAATTCTCTTCCTCTCCACCGATGGCGAAGAAGCGAAAGGTTCTACAGCAAATTGCCCAAGCAGCTTCTGGAGCCGTTCAACAAAGAACAACTAATCGAGGGCATACAATATTAGCCAACACAACAAAGAAACCCCAGAAGCCATTAACCTACTCAAATATTTCTCCATCGATTACAAAAGAGCATCAGAAAATCTTCAAACTGGAAGAAATAGGAAGTTCTTTTGGTTTCTCTTTCCTTTGTCTAATTAGTTTGCTTCCAGATTTGCTCAGTTATAACTCAAATGGTGGGAATATGTTGTTTTTTCAGGTCCATACAGGAAGATGCATTTGAAGCCTGGAATTTCCACCAAAAAATGCATTTGAATCCTGAAGCACGACTACTGTTGAAGAAATTAAAAAAAAAAGGGGATTTCTTCAATCTGGATCCTTGAATTTTATCAAAAATGCAAATCTGGATCCTCAAGTTTTTAAAATATGTAAAAATTTCAAATTAAAAAAAGGGCAAAATGGTCATAAAAGTGATCATTTGTCCTTAAATTGACTTTTTCTGGCAAATGCAAAATCTCAATTTTTTAGGACTAAAAATGACATTGACCAAACCTCAGGGGGTGCAGATGAAAATTACCCAAAAACTAAAGAGTATTTATATGGCATTCGCTATATTTGGGACAAAACTCTTGACCATCCACTATTGCCTCATAAATTACATGACAGATTCATGTAAATTACAAATTATCCACATTTAAATTTGCTGTTAAAATATATTATGAAATTACCCAAATGTCTTTATATATATATATATATATATATATATATATATATATATATATATATATATATATATTTTATGTAAACCATTTAAAGCCAACCCTTAAATGGGTGAAAGGAAAACCATCTTCTACCTACATCTCATCAGATCACCACCGTCAGAAACCACCCCTGCTGGTGACCACTGTCCTTGCTAGAAAATCCCTCTCTCTCTCTCTATATGGTGAGGTTAGTGGTCACTGGCATGGGTTGTTTTCGGCGATGGTGGTCTGGTGAGGTGTAGGTAGAAGATCGTTCTCCCTTCATCCACTTGAGAGTTAGCTTTAAATACTTTAAATAAAAATAAGAGCGTTTGGATAATTCACAATCCGTTTTAACAACAAAGTTAACCGTGTGTAACTTGTAATTTACATGTAGATGTAATGTAATTATAAAGTAATAGTGGGTGATCATGAGTTTTGCCATAAGTATAGCGGGTGCCGTCTAATTTGCTAAAATAAATAAATAAATAAAATTTTAAAATAAAAAATAAAAAGAAAAGGCTAAGTATCACTTACCTCGCAAGGTTATCAAATGCCTACTTCAAAGTTATCAAATGTCTTCTTCTGTCATTGTTTTCCGTTAAGTCCTAACTTTACCATTAAATATTTTTCTAAAATCCCAAACTACCCTAAATTATAAAGACATTTGAATTTAAATTCCAAATTGCCCTTAGTAGTTAAGACATCAAATTATCTTTAATTATTTTTATTCCAAGACCCACAAATACCCCTATATTTTTTTTTTATTTAAATACATTTCTTTCATTAGGAGAGAGAAAGAAAAAGAAATAAGAAACCTAAGAAAGATGTTTAAAATTTTTTCAATTGATTTACTTTTTATTTTATTTTATTCTAATGAAAAAAAAATGAATAAAGAACATAATAGCATTTTAAAATTTTAATAATAAATTTAATTGAGGATAATTTAAGGTTTTAATTATTAAAATAATTAAAAGAATTTTTTAATAATAATATTAACAGAGGGTAACTAAAGATTTTAACTACTACAATAATTTAAGGTAATTTATAATTTAAATTAAAATATATTTTTAATTGAGGGTGATTTGAAGTTTTAAAAAACATTGAACGCCATAATATAACTTAACGGAAAAAATAAAGTTTAATAACTTTGCTAGTTAAGAGGGGAAGTAAGTGATATTATCCAACGAAGAGAGGATTTAAGTATTATATGATCAATTAAAAAAAAAGGAGGTAAATAATATTTATCCAAAAGAAAACAAAGAGACGTCGACCATTCATCATTTCAGATATTTTTTATTTTATAGTTTTTCTTATGTTTTTGAAAGTAGCAAAACCAAATTAGGTGAAAACTAGAACAGCAATACCATATGACAAAGAATCACAGGATTTTTAAGATAGCAACAACTTCCGAGAAGAAAAGAAAATATACTAATCGCAGTCAGGTCTTTTGATGGGCTTTGATAAGCATGAGTGCTCTCTCCAGTAGTCCTGTGCATGCATGATAGCTTTCAGATCGAACTTTGTGAAATGAGACTGCCTTTTGATGGGCTTTGATAAGCATGAGTGCTCTCTCCAGTAGTCCTGTGCATGCATAATAGCTTTTAGATCGAACTTTGTGAAATGAGAGCATCCATCTTTGCCAATCTCGGTGGAGACATAAACATTATGTGCAGAGAACATATTTTCTTTGGGAACATCTCAGGAAGACTTGGGAATTGAGTTAACTGAAGATAAACCAAGACCTTGACCATTAATGTTATTAGGGTAATTTTCATCTGGACCCCTGAGGTTTGGTCTATGTTATTTTTAATCTAAAAAAACTGAGACTTTGCATCTGCCTCCCCTGTACTATAGAAAAAGTCAATTTAAGGACAAATTATTCTACGATGAATTTACTCTTATTCTGTCTTTTTGTTTTTTTACATTTTAAGGGGATAAATTTTATTAATTTACAATATCAGACCCTCCTTTTTTACCTGATTCCCAAATCCCTAGTTTTACCAATTCTGAATCCTTATTTTCCAAATTCTAGTTGAAGATTAGAAAATGAAAATTGATGAATGAAAGCATAAATGGTATTAACTTTGAAACAGATTGTAAGATTGGAGAAGGAAAAAGGAAGCTTATTTAAGTTCAGAAAATGAGGGTTTCTGAGAGAACAGATAACGAGCGATTTTTTTCAAGCAGAACTCCAGATTAGAAGCAAAAAGCAAATAATGAGGAGATCACGCATGCTAGCAAAGCAGGTATTCTGTTCGCCTTCTGTGAGCTTCTGTCCTTAAGCCTTTTTATTTTCTATTCCTGATAAGAGTAATTACATGCCATCTGAACGAATTCAATGGATTTGCTAGTAATAACGTATATTGATGCGTAAATGGTTTTTTCCTTTTTTTGGGTAAGAATAAATGGCTTCTTCCACTGTTTGATAAATTCATCAGCATCATCCAAATGAAAATTAATGGATGCAAAGCCTAGTTGGAGATTACTTCAACTAGGATTTGGGGATTTGGGAATCAGGTAATGAAGGAGGGTCTGATTTTGTAAATTAATAAACTTTATCCCCTTAAAATGTAAAAAAAATAAATAATAAATTAAAAATAAATAAATAAAAGAAGAAGAATAAGGGCAAATTCGTCATAGAAGTGATAATTTGTCTTTAAATTAACTTTTTCTATAGTATAGGGGAGGCAAATGCAAAGTCTCAGTTTTTTGGGACTAAAAATGACATAAACCAAACCTTAGGGGGTCCGAATGAAAATTACCCTTAGTTTTTGGTAAATAAAAATACTCAACTACTTTGTATCTTATCTATCATGAATTATCATGTTAAATATCTGTTCATGATATAATACTAAAAATAAATAAACATCTGTTCATGAAATAATACTGAGTAGTGTTATAACCCAACAGAATTCAGGCGTCACAAGGCTTCAATGTTTCACTGCATAGTAGATCGATATATTTTATAATATTAGGTTTGAAATTCTTCTTCAGAAGTATTTTTGAATATTAATTGGCATTTATCTTTTTTCTTGTGCATTGACCCTTGTTGGAAATTATTCTCAGTCCAAATAACAAAACTGAGATATTGGAGTAAATCAGAGTGAACAAAAAAGATAACCCGGTAAAGTTTACACAAGGATCAAGATTTTTTGGGGTTTCGAAAGGTATAGTTCTACACAACTCCACTAGATAACAAGCCTGAGATTTTGTTTGCTCTTACCATCATTATGATATTGATTCCTCAAATCCTACCGTAAGTAGAAATATCAAACAAAAGTTTCGTATACTAAAAAATATAGCAAACAATGAAGAGAATTTCTAGATGGGTTCAGTCATTCACTAGGTGGTCGTGTTGTTAGCATCATAGGCTCATAACAACCTTTGATGATACAAGATTCATAATTTTAAGAATAAGATACACAGGAAACCAACAAAGAAAAAAGGAAATCATAAAGATGCAAATAATTGCAACTTCTTCCAATATATATTAATATTGTATATCAAATTATATAAGTACAAAAATGTGTTGGTTACTTATGCTATCCTTAAAATTCAAAGAATGGAATGAATAATTAATTTTTATTCTCTTTCTATGTATTTAGTGTAGTATTGTTGTTTAAACAAAAAATTTTCTACATGCAGCTTCGACTTTATCACGAAACTCACAATTCATCGCTGAAAGTGCAAAACTTACACTTAACTACATAGGTGAAGGGAGAATTTATTCAACTATCTTCTTCTTTCTTTCCAAAAGTCATTGTAATAATTTACTCAGCAGGGAATAGTAGGCAAACCATGTTCGTTTTGCTTTTCCAAATCATTGTTGGCAAGCAACTGACAGTAATCCAGGCCGGATTTTTATTTGCAGCAGTGTTGCTGGAAGTAGTCGAAGGCTAAGATCTCGCCACATATGCTAGAAAAGATTTAAGGGTTGTGATAGAAGATGCAAGGGTATTTATGTAAATATAAGAATTTATTTTTACATTAGAAAATAAATACTCGCATTTACATGGATACTGCTGCATCTTCTATCACAACCCTTAGATCTGTTCTAGCATATGGTGAGATCTCATCATTTGGCTGCAAATGAAAATCCAGGCGGCCTCCCTATCTAGGCCAAGATTGAACTAGATGACCCCACATTTCTACGAACCTACAAAACTATCATTTTCTCAGAGGAACGATGAATGAGCTTTGAAGAAAAAGTGAGACCAAGACTGAAGTTAAACAGCATAAATGCCACTGCTAGAGAAAAACAGAAATGGATGCTCTAATCATTTGTTCTAAAGATTTGAAAATCTGGGTTGTCTCTTTTCACTTCATAAATCGCAAAGATACTTCTCACAAATGGTGTTCATGTTTCTCAAAGAAAAGAAATAAGCAAGATTGTGTTTGGTGGTAGGAGAAATAAAAGAAGAAGATGGTCTCCTTTCACACTTATCTGTGTGGTTGTAACGTTGAGAATAAGATTGGATTAAAGCTTTACAGTGTAAGAATAATTTAAACATTACAATTCAAATTTCATTTTTAATTAGGGGTATAATGAAAATTTTCCCTCCAACATAAACCGGTACAAACAAACTTCATTCCTAAAGGTTAAAAAAATAAAATATAAATCTCAAATGAAAAACCCATCAAGTATAAAACGGATTTCATAAGTTTTTTATTTTTATTTTTTCAATCATCAATTTTTTTTTCTTCTTTCTAAAACTAAAGTCAAACCAGAAAAGTAATCTATGAAAAAAATCCACATAATTTTTTGGCGCTTTGATTCAATTCAATTATAAACAGTTTGTTTAAAACCCAAAATTTGATTTAATTGATTCCAATTTGACACTTAAATATGGCTCAATATCTGCCTCATCTCTCATCTTATCTCCCTCTGTTATATCTTATATATTATAAATAATCGTTGCATGACCATTCATAGAACAAAGATGTTAAAACAATCAATTTTAGATGACAATCTCATGATAAGAATTGCATTATGTTACATAGCAGAAATAGGGGCTGATATTTCATTTTCACACTATGTATCCATCACAATTCATTGGAGTGTTTTAGAATCTGAATCCAATTGTATGATTTTGTGTTGTTAAAATAAATAAAAAATAATGATAAATGACGAAAATAAGATATTGGAAGAAATCAATTATGATGATAACCTCAAATACCCTCTCTATACTAGGATTATTCATCATTTTTCTTGGGAGCCAATTTCGAGTTTGCCTCGATAGAGCTTTCATCAATAATCAATGGCAAAGTCAATTCCCAGATTCAGCCTCTCTAGTATCTCCTAACCATGCTTCAGACCATTATCCGATTATGGTTGATACTGAAGGTGGCCGGATGCAAGGCCCTCGTCCTTTTCGATTCGAAAGCATGTGGCTTAGGCACCCTGATGTCCATCTGATTGCTCAACAAGCTTGGTCTACTGGTAATGGCAATGCTGGCAGCCGATTGAAAAAAAGACAACGAAATACAAAGCTGGTATTTCAGAAATGGAATAGGGAGGTATTTGGCAGAGTACAGGAAAACATCAAGTCACTTAAATTTGAAATGGCTGGTCTCATGGATGAATAAAGTTCTACTTTCTCTCAGGAACGTATGAATCTTCTGTCCGCTAAATTAGAGGAAGAGATTGCTCGAGAAGAAACTTTATGGAGTCAAAAATCCCGTATACAATGGCTGAAATGCGGTGATCTGAATACTTCTTTTTTCATGCTACTACTCTTTAAAGAAGACGATCCAATCGCATCATAAATTTGAAAAAACAGAATGGTACGTGGATCACTACTCCGCAAGGAATTATCCATGAAGTTGTTTCTTATTTTCAGAACTGCTACACTTCAGAAGGTATTGAACCATCTGAACTTGATTATCTCTTAGGCTGTATTAGACCTGTTGTTTCCTCGGAAATGAATGCTCTTTTACTGCACCCCCCGACTATGGAAGAAATCAAGAGTGCCCTCTTTGCGATGGAACCAAATAAATCTCCAGGTTGGGATGGCTTGCCTCCAGCCTTTTTTCAACGATTTTGGGATCTAATCAATGATGATCTATTTGAGTTTGTGAGAGATGTCTTCTATTTCAGACAATTCCCTAAGCATTTCAATAAGACATTCATTTGTCTTATTCCCAAGAACACTAATGGAGGAATTTCGGCCTATCAGTCTTTGTGGGGTAGCTGTTAAGGTCATCTCTAAGGTAATTGCAATCAGACTCTCTACTTTCCTTCCTAATATCATTGATCCTCACCAAACAACCTTTACCCCAGGAAGATCTATCTCTGAGAATATTATTGTTGCCAATGAAATGTTCCATTACATAAAAAGAAGGTGGAAGGGTAAGACACATTTTATGGCAGCCAAAGTGGACATTAAAAAAGCCTATGATAGACTTGAGTGGCAATTTATTCAACAAGTGCTTCTTCGGCTTGGTTTTCATTCTCATTGGGTTGAACTCATCATGGCAAATATTAGCTCTGTGTCCTTCTCTATTCTTATTAATGGAACTGTGCAGGGCTCCATATCTCCCTCAAGGGGTATTCGGCAAGGTGATCCGTTATCCCCAACTATCTTTTCTCTGTGCTCGATGGCGTTATGTCACTTATTTGATAGAGCAGCAAGTGAGGGATTGATACGTGGAATCAGGATTAAAAATAGAGCACCTAGAATTTCTTACTTGATGTTTGCTGACGATATAGTTCTTTTTTCTGAAGTCTCGGTGCAATCAATCCATGGCCTAAAAGAATGCTTGGACAGATTTTGTAAGGGATTAGGGCAGCATATCAACAGATCCAAATCATCACTTTATTTTAGTCCTAGCACCCCAAGCAGATGGAGGCGTTGGTTTACAAAAGTTCTAAAGATGCAGCTAGGTCCAATTCCTAAGACATATCTTGGCCTTCCAATGGACTATACGTCTCAAAAGAAAATTTTCTTAGCTGAAATACAAGGGAAAGTGCATACAAGAATTGCAGGTTGGAAAGGAAAATTACTTACACCGGCCGGAAAATCAGTCTTGATTCAATCGGTATCATCCACTATTTCAAACTATGCTGGTCTTCATCTCATTCTGCCCAATCGCATCATGATGCTATTAGGAAAGCCTCGACCAATTTTTTCTGGGATTCCAATAGTAATGGTGATGATATCCATTGGATCGCTTGGACAAGATTATGTTAATCTAAATTTCATGGAGATCTAGGCTTTAAAGACTCCTCATTACATAATAAAGCCCTATTGTCAAAACTGGCTTGGAAAATCTGGGTTGAACCTGATCTGTGGTGGGTTCAAACTCTTAAAGCCATCTACTTTCCTAGAACACCTTTTTTGCAGGCTTCGAAAGGGCATAATCCTTCTCATATATGGAAAAGTGTGTTAGTGGGCCGTGAGGTGCTGATCCAAGGACTGATTTGGAATGTAGGTGATGGATCCTCAATACTCATCTGGGAGGATGCATGGATTCTGGACAATCCCGGTTATCGCATTACTTCTAGTAAACCAATTGATTGCCAATTTCTCAGAGTCCAAGAATTGCTTAATTCTGATGGTAGTTGGAACTTACCACTTCTTCATATGCTCTTCAATACCCAGGATATAAAGTCTATTATGCAGATCAGACCTGATCAAAGAAGAGGTGATGATATTCAAGTTTGGGGATCTTCTCCAAATGGTATTCATTCGGTTAAAAGCTCATACCACTTGTTATGCACTGAACAACAGCAACAGTTGAACAATCGACCATCCTCATCCAACCATCATTCCCATTTTAGGCTCCCTCCCTCTATGTGGAAATTGATTTGGAACTCTGCTACACTTCCAAAGATCAAATTTTTTATGTGGAGAATGTGCTCTAATGGCCTTCCTACGACCACTGCTCTGTTTCGTAGGCACATTCCACTTGATATAACCTGTTCCAGATGTGGAAATGCTCAAGAATCAATAGATCATCTGTTCTTTGAATGCCCCTATGCCAAGGTAATCTGGTTTGGGTCTCATATTTCTCCTAGAATCAGCAATACATCAGATTCCTTTTTAGCTGAATGGCTTTCAAATTGGTGTGAGCTTACAAAGAAGGAAAAACGACTTAGCAGAGAACTCTTTGGTCGGGCGTCATTCTATCTGTGGTCCATATGGCTGTCCAGAAACAATCTCTTATTTAATGGTGTTGACATTCATCCTAGAATGGTGATTGATAAAGCCAACTTAGCTTGGGCAGAATTCTCCTCTATGTGGATTTCTCCCCCCTCTCATGCGGTGGCTTCTCCACAGCCTTGCATTTGGCTTCCCCCAGATGAAGGATGGATTAAAATCAATGTTGATGCTGCCCTTCCAGATTCTGTTTCCTACGGAGGCATTTGTATTATTGGTCGTTCAAACAACCGTGACATCAAATTTGTGTTCTCGGAGGGCCTGAGTATGAGCCTGCGTCTTATTGGGGAGCTAGAAGCTATAAAAGTTGGTCTTCTGTTCGCATTGGAAGCTGGTTTTAATCTCTTGATCATTGAATCAGATTGCCTAGTTGCTGTTCGAGCTCTCAACAAAGATTCAGTTGCTCCTCTAATGGTTGTTCCATTGGTGGAAGATATTTTGGAACTTGCTGGTTCTGCAACTGTAATTTTTTCTTTTTTACATCGGTCTGACAACATTGTTGCAGACTCCTTGGCCCTGCGTGGCATATCTCTCGGTTTCAGACATTTCTCTGTTAGCTCCCCCTGGTTGCAAGCTGTGTTTGCTTTAGAACCAGGCTTTTGCTCTGCTGTTGTTTCTTATGTTGAATAAACTTCCTTTCACCAAAAAAAAAAAAAAAAAATCAATTTGTACTCATACTCAGGGATCTGTACTACTTTTTATTTTATTTTATTTATTATTATTATTTCTTAATCTTTTCATCTTTGACTTGTTTTGGTGGCGATTCAACTCGCAAAAGTAGCAATCTTCTTGATCACCTAAATATTTTTCCTGCAGCAAAGTGTGCAACTCTTATAATGTCTTTTATGATGTAAGAATCAATGCAGAACCATATATCAAGATCTACTGAGAGGTTATTTTTCTTAGCCGAGAAAAAAAAGAAAAAAAGAAAAATTGGGTAGTTATTGGACAGTAGTGCCGAAATAAGTCAGACCCATAAACAGTGCAACGGGGTATTTTGGAGAAGTAGAAAAGAAGATAACCAAAATAATTTAGGAATTTAAGTTCTTGATATAGAGCTTGAAAGATAATGGTAAATGTGCCTCTAGTACGGTGGTTGACAGCATCCTATGTAGAGGTAGTATGTCCAAAAAAGTCATGAGTTCGACCAAACTTGTGTTTCTCCACACCTTCTCCCTAAGGTGTGTGCAAGGTAAGAAGTTTTGGCGAACTTGGCGAAATATTTCGCCGTTCCCATAAAGGGCAATTTGACATTAGGGGGTGAAATGATATTTGCATTAAATCGGCGACATACTGGCCAAAAAAACTCAAAATCTTGGCGAATGGTCCAAAATTTGGTTAATTCGGCGATATATCGTAAAAACACTCAAAATCTTGCGACACCCAGAGGCCCATCCTAGTTTGTCAAGTTCATAATCCAACTGACCTTAATTCAATTAGGCCCACGGCCCACCCGAACACGAGGAGTTGTCTTCATTGCTCTCTAATTAAACACCTTGCTTAGGAAATTAATATTGCCCAAGCTTAACCTACACATTTACATCTAGTTCGGTCCAACCACACCTTTTTTTTTCTTGATCGGATCCACTCCAAATGTTGGTGAAACTTCAGACCTTGGGTGTGTGAGTCCCTAGTCGTTATGATTGGTTTGAAATGACCCAAAATAGGAAAGTTAAAAGAAACACAAAGACACAAAAGAAAAAAGATACCCTACGGCTTGAAGAATCTAATACAAAGTGGCTTGAAGCCAAAATTAGAAGCTTTTGTAATATATTAATGAGGGAATTCCAATAATTTTGAAATATAATGTTTTCCACAAATGATATTTAAATGTCTACTCTAGGGATGTGGATTAATTTGTAAGTTTTTCTTGTTATTTGTTTGGTGAAATTTTTTTAAGTTTTTTACTTTTGATTTGGCTTACTATCTAGGGTAGTGTTTCAGTGCTGTCTATGGTCGGAATTCAAAGCGGTAGTCGAGATTCAATCTCCACCACAACTTTTGATCTTCACCATTTGCAGCTCAAACACTACTATCTAAAATGTGTTTTTATTGATTTCTAACAAATTTCCTTTAAAAATAAAAATTTTCAGAAACCTATGCTTATACACAGACGTCTTAAATGACTCTTTCACTCATGTAAATTGAAAAGCTGTCATATCCCTCTACCCTCTCCCTTGTTATGAACTCTGCTCTTCTCACCCTGTATATTGGATACAGCTGCTAGCTCTCCAGCCCAATGCTCACCCTTTATGTTTCTTCTTATGAAATTAGTTTAGATGCCTTGTCATGAAATGAAAATGTGTTGTGTTACAACCCAACATGATTCTAGGGGTTATGAGGATTGAATGAAGAAAATGGGAATGAAATGACTAAACTAATTTGTGGGTATAAAATTGCTTCATAAATGTGTTCTAGACTGTAATACCATTCACTGGAAAGTCTTTTGAACTATGATGTTAAAGTAATAAAAATGAATTATGATAAAATTCCAAATGAAAAAAAGGAAATATTCGAGGAAACCAATCAGATTGCAGAAATAAGCAATGTAATTATTGGTGTTTTTGGATAGATCGGGAAGATACATTGCAGTTTTGGTACAGCAAATTGTAGGTTGAACGGAAATATAACTCTCTTAGCATTTTCAGCTTCCCAACTTTCTTATCCAAACCAAAACTTTTGCCCATATCAATGATCAAGCATACCATGTTTTAAGTCTTTGTACAAGTGACCACGAGTAAATTTCTTGATCCAATAATGGAACTCAGATGCATCCTCAGTCAGGCTAAAATGATGTTTTGTCTCATATTTGTTTCATATTTGTCTCATATTTTATTAGAATCGTTGGATCGAAGTCTTCTACATGACATAATCTTAAGGATCGAAAGGATATAAGAGTATTTTGGTTGCAAAAATGATGATTTGTTTTATTGGTCTTTTTCATTATACATGGGAGCCAAATGTAAGATGTCATTCTTTTTGGGTTAAAAATGACTTAATCAAACTTTAATGGTCCAAATGAAAATTATGGTAGAATTTATAATTTCAAGAAAAAAAATTAATGATATATGAATTACTAGTTTTATTTTATTTTTCTAATACAATATAAACAATTAGAACACATCAATGTAGACATCTAATGTGAATATGTTACCAAGCCATGGTTGCTTGATTGGTAAGAATAAACACTTCATAATCAAGAGATCATGGGTTTGACTCTTGCTGATGGCTTATGTGAACACCAAACATCCTCTAAATTTGCAAATAATTATGGATATAATAGTATTACTATTCGATTTAAACCATGTAGACTCCTAAATTAACTATGTTTTACAAGCATATCGTAAAATCGCATTTTATCAAATTACTTTGAGGTACTTCTCAAATATTGTAGTGGGATACCTACAATTTTATTTTATCCACTTTTTCATTTTCATTTCTGAAAATTTTTCATTTTGTTTATTTTGGCATTTATTATAATTATGAATTATGAGCTCTAAACTTATTTAGATGATGTTTACAACAGATCTTTAAACCAAATGGAACATAACCATGTAGATGTCATCACATTCTATAATGAAGTACTCATTCTGGCAGTAAAGCCTCTTGTTGGTGGAGCTTGATCCTACTAGTGCAACATCAAAAGCTAACAGGATCCATGAAGTTAATGATAACATTAATGTTTATGTCTCCACTGAGATTGTCTAAGATGATGCTCTCATTTCACAGGAGAGACCTAACTGAGAATGAACTATAAAATGAAAAATATCAGAAATGATGAATGGTCAACCTCTCTCTTTTCTTTTTACTTATTTATTTTAGCAAATTACATGCCGACTATATTTAGGGAAAAACTCTTAACCCTCACTATTGCCTTATAAATTACATGGCATTTACATGTAAATTACAAGTTACCTACGGTTAAGTTTGCTGTTAAAATGGCTTATGAAATTACCCAAACGTCCTTACTTTTATTAAAACATTTAAAGCTAACCCTTAGGTGGGTAGAAGGAGAACAATCTTCTACCTACACCTCACCGGACCACCATCGCTGAAAACCACCCCTGCCGGTGATCACTGACCCACCATATAGAGAGGGATTTTTGGGCAGGGACGGTGAGACCGTTGGTTGCAAGCAGGGGTGGTTTCTGGCGGTGGTAGTCCAGTAAGGTATAGGTAGAAGATCGTTCTCCTTCCACCCACCTAAGGGTTGGCTTTAATGCTTTACATAAAAGTAAGGACATTCGGATAATTTTATAATCTATTTTTACAACAAACTTGACTGTGGGTAACTTGTAATTTACATGTAGGTGCCATGTAATTTATGGATAATGGTAGATGATCAAGAGTTTTGCCCCAAATATAGCGAGTGTCATGTAATTTTCTCTTTATTTTTTTGTAAAGAAGAATGCTCCAACTTCCCTCCCTACTTTCTATCGTGAATTATCATGTTCTGTTCATGATAATACTAAAAAAATAAATATCTGTTCATGAAATAATACTGAGTAGTGTTATAACCCAACAGAATTCAGGCTTCACAAGGCTTCAATGTTTCATTGCATGGTAGATCAGAGATATTTCATAGTGGGTTTGAAATTCTTCTCCACAAGTATTTTGGAATATTAATTGGCATTTACCTTTTTTTTTTTGGTGTATTCACACTCGTTGGAAACTAGAAAGTATTCTGAATCCAAATAACAAAAATGAGATGTTGGCGTAAATCAAGCAGATTGAACAAAAAAAAGATAATCTGAAGTCTACACAAGAATCTCTTGCCTTTGGGATTTTAGAAGGTACGTTTACACACAACTCCACTAGATAACAAGCTTGGGTTTTTGTTCGTTCTTACCATAATTATGATATTGACTCTGACATCCAACCGTGACTAGAAATATCAAACAAAAGTTTCATGTATAGCAAAAAAAAAAAAAAAAAAAATGATAGCAAATGATGAAGAGAGAGTTTCTGGATGTGTCAGTGGTTCACTAGGTGGTGGTGTTTTTTAGCATCATAGCAACCTTTGATGGTACAAATGCATAATTTTAAGAATAAGATACACAAGAAACCAACAAAGAAAAATAAAGAAATAAAGATGAAATAGAGATGCAAAAAATCACATCCTATTTCAATATATATTCATATTGTACATCAAATTATATAAGTACAAGAATGTGTTGGTTACTTTGCTATCCTTAAAATTCGAGGAATGACATAAATAATTAATTTTTATTCTCTTTTGATTTATTTAGTGTAGTATTATTGTTTAAACAAAGAATTTTAAACAAAATTAAACCAGAAAGTAATCTATGAAATCAAATTCTAACAGATTGTTCTCAACCTGAAATTTAGTTTGATTCCATTGTACATCTTGAAGCGTTGTTAAATAATTTTACGCAACTATTCATGGAATGAGGATGCTAAATTATTTAAGGCTCTTTTTGGTATCAATTATCATTGTCAATTATGAGAAATTTTCATTATTTTAAATTGTTTGGCATCTATCCTGAATTTTATTTTTATTTAAAATAATAAAAAAACCTCCAAAATCCATAATGAACTTTTTGTCCATTATGGATTATGATGAGAATTTCATTATCTTCATTTGTGTAAGTTTACTTAAAGTTCTATAAGTAAGATGAGGGTAAAATAGTCAATACACATTCTTTTATAACAATCATACTTTTTCCTTCTTTTCTCACTTGTTTACTATCATTTTTAATAATTTTTTATCTTGACACCAAACTTATTTTCCATTTCATAATTTATTTTCAATAAAATTCACCAAACCATTTTTCATTCTTGACCAATAATGAATTCTTGTACTTATTTATTTTAAATAGGCATAATAGATAATGAGAATTGATACCAAAAAGAGCCTAAGATAATTATTCATGTAACTAGAATGCATTGAGTAACTTTACAAAAAAAAAAAAAAAACAAGAGAATGCATTGAATAATAACCCAACAGATCAAGGATCATGAGGCTCGAATGTTTCATTGCACAAATAGGGTCTAATATTTCATTTCACATTATATAACCATGACAATTCATTGAAAAGTATTTTAGAATCTAAACTCAATTGTATGATTTGTGCTGTTAGGATAACAAGAAAAAAATTATGATCAATGACAAACATAAGATAGTGGAGGAAACTTGCATTCTCAGTGTACTAGGAATTTTTTTTTTTTTTTTGGGTCAAACTGTACTAGAATTACTTATAAGACATTCAATCTCGAAATGCAAAAAGATAAAAGGTGAACATACAACATTAAAAAGAAGCTATTATAAGAGAAGAGAGAATGCATAATGAAGAGTCATTATAATACTAATGATTGGAGAGTCATTGCCAATTGGTTAGCAATCACGAGAAACAGAGTTTCAGAGGTTAGAATTGGGTTGATTTAATCATTTGTTCATTTGTTTTATAATGGGAAGAAGAGAGCTTCCAGAATCTAATTATATATTGTACGCCTAAATCAATTTATTATCACTTTCTTTTTTTCAGCATTATATCTTATTTTTAGAATCATAGAATTAAAGTTGTTTAAAATCCCGTTTATAAACTATAACACAAACAATGGCCAGGTTGGCAAAAAAAAACTATTTTGAATTACAAAGTCAAATTGGTGTTCATGCTTTCTAGATAAGAACAAACCAGAATTTTGTTAGGAGGAGAAATGAAAGAAGATATGAGTCTAGATCACCTTCCTGGATGACAATGTGCTCCCCTAACTGACGTTTTTCATCTACATAATAGTGGTGGGGTCCACCAGTAAATTTTTTGTAAGATTTACCGTAGGTCCCAGTCCCACCTCAATTGTATGATTCAAAAGGGTTAAATAGAATTAGGTTAGGTTTAGGGTATAAAGATAATTTTACATTATAATTTATATTTATTTTTAGATATAACTATAATTTCCTCATAAACCATTAATAGCCAAAGGCCCAAGAGACGATATCAAATTTTTTATGGGCCTATTTGTAATTTTTGTTTTTTTAGATGGGATTACGAGTTTCACGCAAAGTCGAGGGTCCATGTTAAAAAATTAAGGAGTTTGTTTCCTGTTTTTCTTTTTTTGGTTAAAGAGTTTGTTTCCTGTTGTAGTGTTGATGATTGACAAATTCTAACCTTATTCAGCTATTCTAAAAAATTCTTAAGGAATATGTTAAATTATCTAGGAATCGACTTGTCAAATCTAGAAATATAATTTTAGAATGAAAAAAAAAAAAAATTCAAGACTTATAGAAAAAAAAATTTAAATATTAATATATCCAAATTTATTTTAATCCTCAATGGGTGACTACAAAACAAGATTAGAAGTGGGAAACCACCTCTGAAAATTAAATTAATAATGGATAACCGTAGAGCTCTGCACTAGTTGTAGAGCTTAATTGAATAACGATAATGGAATGAAACGATTCAAATACCTCAACTCTGTGTAATGCTTTAGTTTATATAGGATTCACCTCTTACTCTTGGTTGTTGGATTCGCTCATAATCCTTCTTGGTAGCCGTCCGATTGTAGGACTTTTCCCCCTTCTTTCTTAGTCAGTTGTAGTTACCATATATGGTACGATCGTGTATCCTGAATTTATCGGAAGCACGTCTCTTTTCATAACCAGGTTTCTTCATACTTACGCTACTTATTGGTTCAACCCTTGAACCAGTCCAAACTAGGATTCTTGACCCGATCGTGGTTGAACTCGATTTGCTGTTATTTTGTCCTTATCATTAGATATATAAAGTGAGTGTTTCATAAATCTCAGTATCCTCTACTTCTTAGCTCTCTATTACTAAGGAAGTTCAATTCTCTCCTTTGTTAGACAGTACCATTGCATAATGCTTAGTACTTTGATTGAATTTGATAATAAAAATATTCAAAACTAACGCTAGCATGTATACAATATACTGAGTTTGAGCAAGCTGATGTGCTTTTGATCTAGGATAATAAATTATAATGGTTGCACATTGTTTGAGGACATCGGTACCATTCGCACCTAGGGTAACAAAATGAAGTTACTTTAATTTTGGGTGAACGAAAGAATGGACACTAGCTACCTATTTGTGGTCGTTTATACATGTTGAGTTGAAGTTCTCTATCCATCAGAATAAAGTTTTGTGCTCTCTTTATACTTTTTTATCATGCGTTAAGAGGGAGACCCACAGGGAATTCGCTAGAGATCTCGCTTTTAATTTTTTTTTTTTTAATTAAAACTCGGAGATGGATTGGCTCCTAATTTGTGGTAGAAAAGTATGTTAGAAGTACAAATAGCTATGAGGAGAGGATCCAGACTCCCTTGTGCTTAAGGTACAAAGGATCCGAAATGTATTACTTCTGTAAATGAAGGTGGATATCAAAATGACTACCTTATAGAGGTGAAATCTTGTTCTTTTTGTGATATTCGCACGCATGTTTGAATTAACTATTGGGGTGCAAACTAACATTGTATTTTATTTTATTTTTGCGTCACAAAAACATTACATGGGTGCATGAGTGTAGCCTATAAAATGGAAAAGAATCGTGAATCACTTCAAGCTGGCATGCCAATGTAGTTTGTATGTCAGGTCACGAGAATTGAATTGAATGTTTCATTGCATAAAAAGTCATGAATTTAGTGATATGACTAAACTACTTCACCCCATGCAAGTGTTCCACACATAAACTGAGTTGTGGAATAGCAATTGGCATTTTGTATTTTTAGAATGCGATAATTCGTTAGAGGTTTCGTCATATGAGATATTTGTTAAAATATCGATAAAGAAATACGTTTAAATTATGTGTATAAAAATAAACAGTGGAGGAAACCAATTCGATTAAAGGAAGATAAAGTTTTGGTCCGTATAACTTTCATTTAAAGGTGACGCTCAGCACTTATAGGATTGTTTCACAAGTGGTCTGGTTTTAGCGTTGGAATCCATTTTTTTTTTTAATGTGAAACACATCGACTGAACTACTCCAGATTCGTTTCCCAAATTTTCCTTCGAAATATTGGCTTGTCTGATTACATTTTTCAATGGTCAAAGCAATAGGAAATCTCAGCACTATTGTTAACAAAACTAAGCAATGTTTTTTGTAGTAGTTATGCTCGTATATTGGTTGAGGTGGAAAGTGGGGTGAAATATGTGCTTGAAATTCAAATAGAACAAAACTTGTGTCCATTTTACTCAATTTGTTGTGTGTGAAAATGGAGAAAATATGTATGGCTCTTGCGGAGGCTTTAAGCATTTAGCAGCACTATTTCCTTCAAAAAAAATCTAAGAATCTTATAGTGGAGGAAAGGTTGTGGGAACTAGAGAAGACAATGCAAGACAAGGTTCATTAAGTCTCCTCATACGTATATAGGGAGGACTCATCTTCGAATAAAACTTTATATTTTTCAGAAGAGAATTTGGTAGAAACTCCAATTATTTCGAAATATTTTGATGCACAAAAGCCATCATATTCGTCTGGGTCCCATGAAGAAGAATTTGAAGACTAATCAAAATCAGATGAGTTAAATTTTAAAAATTTAAATAATACGAAAAGTGTGGAGGTGAGTCAATTGTTGCCTACTGAGGGCACACACTCCACAAGATAAGGGAGTCAGAGTTCTTATGATATATGATCCAAGAGGTGGTCCACAATCAATTTTAGAGTGTTAGTCAACAATATAATTAGTTTACAAGAAAATCAAACATCACTCTAGTACATTAAGATAGCACAATAAACCCATCATTGGCAGCATTGAAGATTTATTCTCAGTGTAGCGCCTTAACACACCAATTGTTGAGTATAAAAGTCACGGAATTATTGAAAAATCTGGATTTTCATGAAAATAGAGAAAATCAACAGTTCTCTTGGATTGTTTCAGAATGAAAATAAATCTTATATGTTTGAAACTTTAAATGATTACTAAAACTTAGTTTTTGATTTTAATTACTAGCACCTAATTATTTTCTTTTTATCTGTGATATATTTGAATCACTATCATTCAAAAAGCTTTGGGCAGAAATAGGTATCCAAATTTGTTCCCAGAACTATTTTAAGCAAGGTTTAAAGTATCGATATTGAGTATCATATTGGTCAGGTGATTTTAAGAGACGTATCGTCCTGTATTGAGTATTGTATCGCTCTGACTAATGTATTTTAGTGTAATTCAATGGAGATACATATCGAGATGTATTGTATCGGTTGGTTCAAATATAGATACGTATTGGCAAGTAATTACATAAAAGCACTGAGGTTTGAATGCTTAATTTCATCAGTATAAAATGGCTCATGTCATGGAATAGTATTGTGGTCGAGTTATTCGTCAATATAATATTATAATAGATTATTGGAGAATGTCTTTCGAATTCAATTGTATGTTGTTGAAAGGGCAAAAAACTAATTATGAAAATAAAACTTCAAATTACCCTGTTGTAAGATTTTAGAGAAAATCAAATACGATAAGCGTTGTCTTTTGCAAAAAAACATTTTTGGTGTTTCTGTGCTTGAAAAACGTTTTTTGGATCTTCATAGTTGTTTAATTCGTAATCAATAAAGACAACTAATGAGCCCAAGTCTAAACCAAAATGCTGCAAGTTTTTCTATACCCGTTTGCAGGACCTCCCTTTTTTTTGGGTAGAAATGGGCTTATTAAACGCGTGACCCACGCAAGACATCAAGATTACAAAGATCAAGAAGCCAAGGATCCAAAATAGGCCAAAATAGGCCAAAGAGTCCGGCACGCAACGGACACAGCCTTACAAGCAAGAGAGTCAGCTATTACATTACACACCCTTAGAACATGAAGAAATGATACATTTTTGAAGCCGAGAAGCAAGAGTCACCACATCCCAGACTAGGTTTGCAGGACCTACTTGTAGCTAGGGGTGTAAATGGATAACCGAAATCCGCTTCCGTTTAGGGGTATCCGAATCCGTCCGATTATTAATAGAATGCGGATATGGTATACACTTTTTTTACCGAATATTATCCGTCCGATAAAATTATCCGATTAAGTTACTTATTTAGATTTATTATTTTTAATTTTATAAATTTTGCTTATGATATGTGACTATTTTTCTAAATTTTCTATTAAAATAGCTATCAAAATTGTTAAATTTTTAAATTTCAAACCTAGCCCTCACAAATAAAAAGGTAAAGATGTAAACAGGTAGTCGAAAAATTGTATTCAATCTATATTCATGTCTGTTTAGAAGAATCTACTTAAGAAAATAACTATCCGATTATCATCCGAATCTGACAGAATCTGTCTGAAAACCGATAGGATATTATCCGAATCCGTCCGGATTGTGTTTGGTGGTAAGAGAATCTGGCACTGGTATCTGGAGAAGTGCATTTATTGTATTTTTCAGATGTCATGAAGTGCAGAACTGCAGTTATTGTATTTTTCTTTTCTTCTATGTGTATGTATTTTTCTTTTCTTATGTGTGGTTGTACTTTTCTTAGTTTCTAAATGAAGTGTTTAGAGATGTCAACAAGTGCATTTTGGGATATTATGAAGTTGCACTATTTTATGACGCAACAAATAATATGGGTATTTTCCCTATCCTTCAAACAATAGGATTTTTTAATTGAACACAAAATTCTCAGCGATCCAACATTTTCGAATGGCGGAGGTGACTAAATTTTTTGTAGAGGCTCTGAGTGGTGGAAGCCTCATGGAATCTGATGAGCACATTTATGTGTGAAATCTTAGGGCATAAAGCATGCATTTTATACACTTAGAGTGGAGTTACCTTGGGTTTTATGTTGTTTTTGCAGATTTTAGGACTTTTCAAGATTTAAGCAAATATTTGGAGTTTTGGGCTTGAATCATGCTATTTTACATATCAAGAAGTTCATTCAAATTCTCAAATGCGAAAATGGACCTGATCTGGAGCATGATGGGCTAGAGATGTGTGATTATGGGCCAACTCCGAAATATTGAAGATATAAGGAAGGCAAATCTGATCTACGGCTGAGATTTTAAATCAAATCTACAGAGATATTATTGAGAGAGTCCAGATGGAAAAGAGTCCTTGCATACCTCAATATCTTATTTTCTATTTGGGATTTGATTAAAGAAAGAAAAAGAGGAAAAAGAATTATTTTCAGATAAGGATGAAGCAAAAATCCCGTTTTTGAATGCCTCTATCCAGTTTCGATCAAACCCTTCATCGAACGGTCATCCGATGTCCGATCGTGCTGATTTTTGGAGGAGAGCTTCACGACTACTTAAACCTCAAATCCAACGGTGGGATTATGCATCTGATTTCTCTAAGTCGGCGCGATTAGTACGTCAAAACCCTAATTGGATGAGTCAGATAGAAACCCTGAGTTTTATTCAAATTCAGCCGTGCTTCATATCTCATGTAAACTCTATAAAAGGAGAGCCTACTCCATCAAAGGAGAACATGTCTTAGAGCTTAGTAGAAGCATTCTTTCTTCTCTCTTTAGTTTATTAAGGTTTTCTCTAGTTTTCTTTGCTTGCAGTTGTGAGATTTTAAATTTCTAGATTCAATGTTTAGATTTAATTTTTATGTAATGCAATTCAAGTTCAAGTTTCAAGTTTTTAGATTCGTTTTTCTCTGGGTCTAGCAATTGCAGATTTAGATCATTCTAGATCTAGATCTGGTTGTTAGGGTTGGTTGAGATTCGAATCATTTGTTCAATTCGCAAGTAAGTAATTTTTCTTTATTAATCTTCTCTCCTCCCTCCATTCCCGCTTCTATCTACCCCTCCATATTCTTAATTTAGGATTTACTTTCAGCATTATTTATTGTTCTGCCTATTCATTCATAATCTCGGACCACATAACCGGAGCAAGCCTATAGTCGTGCCTCTGTCCGCCCCGGTGACGGGTGGTGTTGCATCCGCATTTTAGTTATTTCCTTTTCCTTTTATTGCTTTGTTTATTGCTTTGTTATTTACTTTCTTATTTACTTTTGATTTACTCCTATTCATTCATAATCTCGGACCACATAACCGGAGCAAGCCTACGGTCGTGCCTCCCCCCTTCGGTGACGGGTGGTGTTGCATCCGCATTTTCCCCGTCTTTTATTTATGCATTGATTGTGTTTAATTTATTGTTCGTTTCAATTCGATTGCATTAGACGTATAGATTAGGATCGTTTAGTTTAGTTAATTAGTTAACAAAAATTGAATCATTCCACTCTCGCATTACTATTAAGAAGTTGAATTATAAGTGGCATATCTCCTTGAGATCGACCCGTTAGCTACACGATACCGTGCGCTTGCGGTTACTTTTAAAATTTCACAAACAAGTTTTTGGCGCCGTTGCCGGGGAGGTATTAGTCCACTTTGTTTTTCTAATTCTTAGGTAAATCGAAGTGATTTAAAAATAAAAAAATAAAATTCAAAGATATTACTCTTAACTTGAGTAGAAACAAAAACGTATAGTAGTCCCCACTCTACTGCAGAATCCCCAGGATTCGATTGTAGGTGGCTCAAAGACTATACGGATTCGCTTGCTGTCAAACCTATAAGCGCTCAGCTATACGGCAACCTTACAGCTTTGGAATCATTGTTTCAATCTTTGCGGTGGGAAATTCACTATTTTCCTTTTTGTTTTTGTTATTTTCTTTCTTTTATTCTTTAGTTAATTTATTTTTATAAAAATTAAAAAAAAAAAAAATCCTTTCTTAGGGAGCCATTAATTGCATTAGGGAGTTAGTACATGTGTGTCTGGACTCGTGATTCTACAAATAGAATTGTCCGAGTGTCTAACTTGACCATGGAAGGTCTACCTCCACCACCTCCACCTAAGAGTCTTAGGGATAGATTTTATCCAACCCGATCTGCACAACCTTCTTGTATACGTTTACCTGAAGTGAGGGGTAATAATTTTGAGCTCAAATCTCATTATTTATCTATGTTACCCCAATTTCATGGGTTACCTGATCAAGATGCATACTTGTTCCTTAGGGAGTTTGAGGAGGTTTGTGTCCTTATGAAGGTACAACAGCTCACTGATGATGCTGTAAGACTAAGATTCATTACATTTGCATTAAAGGATCAAGCTAAAAAGTGGCTTTATAGCTTACCTAGGGATAGCATTATCACATGGGAACAATTCACTGTCCTATTCTTGAAGAAATTCTTTCCTTTCTCTAAGACAAATAAAATAAGAAATGATATTCTTCAATTTCGTCAGAAACCCAATGAGTCCTTTGCTAAGGTAATGGAGAGGTTTCAAAGCCTTCTCCAAGAATGCCCTCACCATGGTATAGAATTGTGGCATTTATGCCAAATAATTTATGAGGGTATCGATTATCAAAGCAAGCAACTTTTAGAATCTATGTGCCCCACAGGATTTACATCATTCACTGATGATTCCGAAGCTTGGGAATTTCTTTTAGACCTAGCAGATAAAACTAAAGAATGGGAGTCAACCCAAGAATCTGAAAAGACTAGTAGGGGATATTTTGTTAATAGCCAAGTTCATAAGGAAGTACAAATAGATAATCTTTTAAAAAAGTTAGAGACTTTGGTAGTTAAGGCTGCACCACCATCACCAAGTCAAGCACATTTTATTGACAATTCTATTGCTATGTGTGGATGGTGTCAATCTCCTACACATGTAATTGAGGAATGTCCTAGCTATTCTGGAGGCCAACATGAAAATGTCAGTGCGATGTTTCCAAACCCGTACAGCAACACGTACAATCCTGGGTGGAAGAATCATCCTAACTTTTCATGGTCTCAAGGGCAAAACCAAAATGGATTAAGCAATTATTCCACACAAAATCACTTTGGTGCCCCTCAAAAGCAAAATGCCCAATTTTCTTATAATCCAAATGTCCAGTTCCCTCAAACCCCAAATTTCCAGAATGTCAATTTAGCTAGGCCTGTCAATCCACCTATTGTGCCTCATATGCCTCACATTGCACAAAATCAATCATCACCTGGTTTCAACAGAGGTAACAATCCAGAGTTTTCTCGTCTCTCTTCCTTAGAGAAGAATATGGAAGTACTTTCCAAAGACCTTCATGACTTCTATGCATAATATGGAAAAACAAATTTCCACTCTTGCAAGTGCTTTATCTGAGCGAGAAAAAGGTAAAATGCCTAGCCAACCTGAGTTAAATCCTAGGATTCAGATTCAACAAAGACCACAAAATCAAGTCAACCAAGTTGAATCCTCCCATTCTTCTTTAGCTTCAATTAATTCTGTGTCTGCATTGAAAAGTGGGAAAGGGTATTTAACAGGTGAGTCACATATTAATGAAAAGAGTGAGATTAGTGACCACTGTGATGAGGAGAATGTTCAAGTATCTCTTAATGAGGGTTTGTCTGAGAAACCCATAGAAGTTGAAGATGAGCCAGTTGCTTTAGCATTACCTAAGTTTGGTGAAACACTATCAGAAACTATGAGAAAAGAGCAAATTTCAAATGAGAGTTCTTATGTTCCTAAGGCTCCTTATCCTAGTCGTCTAGTGAATAAGAAGAAGACTGCAACTATGGAGAAAATTTTTGATGTCTTCAAAAAGGTAGAAGTGAATATCCCTCTTTTGGATGTCATATCTCAGATCTCCGCCTATGCAAAAGTGTTGAAAGATTTATGCACTCATAAAAGAATCACTAGCATTCCCAAAAAGGCGTTCTTGGCAGGTAACATTAGTTCCATAATTACTCAACCTGTAGCAGCCAAGTATAAGGATCCAGGGAGCCCCACCATAGCTTGTGTCATAGGCAATACACACATTGAACATGCTTTACTTGATCTTGGTGCAAGTGTAAATCTGTTGCCTTACCATGTTTATAAGCAACTAGGATTGGGAGAATTGAAAGCAACTAGAACTACTCTTCAGTTGGCAGATAGGTCAGTTAAGATTCCTAAAGGGATGGTTGAAGATGTTCTACTGAAAGTGGGAGAATTTATTTTTCCAGTTGATTTCATTGTGCTAGATACTAAACCTTTTTCAATCAAGGATGAAATCCCAATAATTTTAGGAAGACCATTTTTGGCTACTAGTAATGCATTAATCAATTGTCGAAATGGCCTCTTACGATTATCTTTTGGAAATCAAACTGTAGAGTTTAATATGTTCAGGATAGGGAAACAACCACAAATAGAAGAAGAGATCAATATGCTTGAGGAATCTTTTGATTTTCCTAATGATGTGATTACCAACTTTGAGATTGATTTTGATTCTAAATTTCAAGAATGTATGGATATGTTGGATGATGATAGTGAAACTTTCTTTTCTGAAGTCTTAAATTTTCACACACCTTTGGAGCCTATTAATCCTCTATCCATCTCCATCTCCATTCCCAAGCCCTCAATAATTGATCCCCCAAGCTAGAATTGAAAGACTTGCCTTCTAATTTAAAGTATGCTTTCCTGAGACAAGATAATCATCTTCCTGTTATTGTTGTCTCTGATTTAACTTCTGACAAAGCAGAAGAGTTGATCACACTGTTGAATGATAATAGAGAAGCATTGGGTTGGTTTGTCACTCATATCAAAGGTCTATGCTCTTCCATTGAACAACATCATATTCATCTTATGAAAGATGCAAAACCTTCTAGAGAACCTCAACGTATGATGAGAATTTTTTTTAACATTGTGAATGTTTTTCTTGAGATCTTTAGAGATGATTTTTCGATTCACGGTTTTTCTTATTTGGAGTGCCTTCCCCATCATACATTGATATTGAAGATAAGACTAAAGCTTCCCATGATAAGCACATCTTGACTGAAAGGTATACCCCTCATTTGTCTTCTTTGTTTAGCATACATGCATTGAGGACATTGCATTACTTAAGTGTGGGGGGGGGGGGGGGGGGGGTATAGCTACGTTGTAGATTTTAACTTTGACGTTTGGTTATTATACATATTCTTTCAATTGCTATGATGTGTTAAATGAGAGTGATTTTGGTACCCATCATGAACACATAAAAACCCTGTTGAGAGGAAGGTAACTTATATATATGTTGAGATGAGACTTTCCTTAGAAAAATAAAAGGCCCTTAACTTAAGGCGTCGAACCATCTATGAGTTTTGTGGGTCCTTGTTTCTTTGGCTAGAAGTTGAGATCAATTTTGTGTAGGGCATGACAAAAGAAGAAGAAAAAAAAAAAAAAAAAAGAGTAGAAAGTAAAAGTTGAATTCCTTTGAACTAGACAGGGCACTCCGACTCAGGAATCGAGGTGACTTGATCGAAACTCTTAGGAAGGAGATTATTGAAAAGAACTCTCGCATCACTTGTCTATGTGGGCATATGCAAAGCAAAGCTACAAAGTAACTTGGGTTTCCGGTGTCCGCTCCACCATGTCATTCAAGCCAACCGTAGTGGAGTAATGTAGAGTTCACTACTCAAAAGAAAAAAAAGAGAAATAAATACAAGTGTCATCAATGCTTTGGTAAAATTGTTTGGTCAAAAATACTTCAAAACCTTAGTCCTTAGTCCCCTTACTTTATGAGTGGTTTTGCTTAAAGGAGAGGTGTACTTGAAAGATATAAGGTGAGTCCTTGATTGAGATATATGCTAAGTCTCAATAATCAATATGGGGTAATAAAGTTCAAGTGTGGGGGATCTTAAATCAATGGTGAGAAAAATTGTCATAGCTATTGATCTTGTATGAGTACTTACCAATTGTTAGAGTTGGAATTTGCAATGTTTTATTTTGAGCTAAAAATTGGAATTTTGGATGTACATTCACTGCAAACATCCACGAGACAAAACTCGTCCTCTAGGGGTAACCTAGTGGTTTAAAGGCCTGTTGCACATGCTAAGTGTAACTGTGATTCCTACGAAAGTGAGTTAGGATTTATTTTGTTGCACTAGTTTCTTACCTACATTTGTATTTTTCTTTAATTTTTGCTTGAGGACAAGCTTAGTCTAAGTGTGGGGAAATCTGATGAGCACATTTATGTGTGAAATCTTAGGGCATAAAGCATGCATTTTATACACTTAGAGTGGAGTTACCTTGGGTTTTATGTTGTTTTTGCAGATTTTAGGACTTTTCAAGATTTAAGCAAATATTTGGAGTTTTGGGCTTGAATCATGCTATTTTACATATCAAGAAGTTCATTCAAATTCTCAAATGCGAAAATGGACCTGATCTGGAGCATGATGGGCTAGAGATGTGTGATTATGGGCCAACTCCGAAATATTGAAGATATAAGGAAGGCAAATCTGATCTACGGCTGAGATTTTAAATCAAATCTACAGAGATATTATTGAGAGAGTCCAGATGGAAAAGAGTCCTTGCATACCTCAATATCTTATTTTCTATTTGGGATTTGATTAAAGAAAGAAAAAGAGGAAAAAGAATTATTTTCAGATAAGGATGAAGCAAAAATCCCGTTTTTGAATGCCTCTATCCAGTTTCGATCAAACCCTTCATCGAACGGTCATCCGATGTCCGATCGTGCTGATTTTTGGAGGAGAGCTTCACGACTACTTAAACCTCAAATCCAACGGTGGGATTATGCATCTGATTTCTCTAAGTCGGCGCGATTAGTACGTCAAAACCCTAATTGGATGAGTCAGATAGAAACCCTGAGTTTTATTCAAATTCAGCCGTGCTTCATATCTCATGTAAACTCTATAAAAGGAGAGCCTACTCCATCAAAGGAGAACATGTCTTAGAGCTTAGTAGAAGCATTCTTTCTTCTCTCTTTAGTTTATTAAGGTTTTCTCTAGTTTTCTTTGCTTGCAGTTGTGAGATTTTAAATTTCTAGATTCAATGTTTAGATTTAATTTTTATGTAATGCAATTCAAGTTCAAGTTTCAAGTTTTTAGATTCGTTTTTCTCTGGTCTAGCAATTGCAGATTTAGATCATTCTAGATCTAGATCTGGTTGTTAGGGTTGGTTGAGATTCGAATCATTTGTTCAATTCGCAAGTAAGTAATTTTTCTTTATTAATCTTCTCTCCTCCCTCCATTCCCGCTTCTATCTACCCCTCCATATTCTTAATTTAGGATTTACTTTCAGCATTATTTATTGTTCTGCCTATTCATTCATAATCTCGGACCACATAACCGGAGCAAGCCTATAGTCGTGCCTCTGCTTCTGGTGACGGGTGGTGTTGCATCTGCATTTTAGTTATTTCCTTTTCCTTTTATTGCTTTGTTTATTGCTTTGTTATTTACTTTCTGTTATTTACTTTCTGCCCTATTCATTCATAATCTCGGACCACATAACCGGAGCAAGCCTACAATCGTGCCTCTCGCTTTCCGGTGACGGGTGGTGTTGCATCCGCATTTTCCCCGTCTTTTATTTATGCATTGATTGTGTTTAATTTATTGTTCGTTTCAATTCGATTGCATTAGACGTATAGATTAGGATCGTTTAGTTTAGTTAATTAGTTAACAAAAATTGAATCATTCCACTCTCGCATTACTATTAAGAAGTTGAATTATAAGTGGCATATCTCCTTGAGATCGACCCGTTAGCTACACGATACCGTGCGCTTGCGGTTACTTTTAAAATTTCACAGACAGAATTCTTCGGATGGAAAACTCCCGCGCAACCGAGAAGTTCACGGTTAGGCTTCGTAGTTCACAAATCTCAAATGTGCTTCCCAAAACTTGACAAAATTTGGACAAACTCATAGAAAGGGTTGCCTAGAAAGGTTTGCAGGTGACGGTGGTGGAATGATGTGAAGATGAAGCGGACGAGTTTGGAGCGATTTGATCGAATAGAAGTAGGGATGTGTTTTGTAAATTTGAAAACCTTTAAACTTTTAAATGTAAAAATCAAGTTTTGTTTTTACAGTTTTCAACCGTCTGATCTCTTTTTGCTTATGTGGCTTAATCCTAGTCATCGGCAACAGTAGGTGGCAAGTTTGCCGCAAATAAAAATCCCACTTTTTGTGATTAGGTGACAATCTTGACTTGCGGAGCGAGAGGGAGGGTCTGAATTCTTTTTTTTTTGGGATCTGAGGTTCATTAGAGCCAGTTTGCGCTCACCACAATTATTAATAAATTCATTTAAAATGTAAATGAAGGGTAAATCCATTTGATATTGCCGATCCCACTCACTTTGAAATCCTTTTTTATCAGAAAAATGCTGTGTCGTTGTATGTAGCCTAACGCTTAAATGCAGCCCTCTTAAATAATCACCTCACACAACACTGTATTGCAACCCTACTTGTGAATATAGTTTTTTTTTTTTGTTAAGAAAATCCTATTCTATAATGAGCTTAAGTTTTTGTTTGTTCTTACAATAATTGTGACATTCGCTTTAGGAGTTCATGTTTGCAATCCAATTACGTAACAAACAATTCTAACACCAAACAATTACATCACTAACACACAATTACATAAGTGTAGGACTTATACTGAACTGTTTGACACGGATAGAAACTTTACAGTGTGACTCCCACACTCATGTGAATGTGAAAGAATAAATGAAGGGCAGACATGATCTCCACTAGTACTATTCTCTCTCTATTTTTATCATTTGTGCAATAAGAAACTATAGGGTGTTCAAGCTTCTCATCTCACTATTTTGATATGGAAAAGTTTTAAGCTTCAACAAATAGCTGCTGGAGTTGGCCGGAGTTGCTCATCCACCAACACATGTGGATTTTTTTTTGACAAATCATGAAGGTGATTTTTTTTTTTTTTTTTGCCAATGCAGGGTTGGTTGAGTGGTAAAGATTCATGCTTCTCAGTGGAGAGGGTGCGGATGGCATGTCATTTCCAGTATTAAAAAAGCACCAGTACCCAAAAAAAAAAAATTGATAGAAAGAAAGGAGATGCGAGTATTGGCGCCCTTGAGCTCTTTGTTTTGTTGACAGGGCCAAGTGCTTGTGTTGATAGTTCATATATAGGACTAATACTTGCATAGTAAATTTGTTGCAATCGAAGAGAAATTACAAGATGCAAGAGATAGCATTGAAATTGAAGCAAAAACTATTCTTTATAGGTTGGAATTAGCTAGTAGACAAAGTATTCATTTCTAGAGCAAAGGAGATGCTGACGCTATCATTTTAACTGGTGAAGAAAGGTCATCACAATCCTCTAACAGAAGGCTGGAAGAAATTCTTATAAAAATCATTCATCTTCTTTTTGAATTTAATCGGGCTCAAATATTTAATGATCGAGGAATGACTACTCAAATGGCTTACCAAATTGTTGTTAATGCTATAGGTAAGAAGCGTTTAGGGCTGTTTAGGATTGATTTTTTTGTGGTAAACCACTTGAATGGTTCATATTTTGGTGCCTATGGCCCTGTTTTGCCGGAATTTCATGAATGGTTGTTTGAAGACAGTAGTTGTTTAATGCACAAGTCACACTATAATTATTGTTGGAGAGCTTTGGGGTCACACTAAAGATCAAATATCTCGGAAATGATTACTCTTTCAATGTAGTTTTCTGATCTTATCTTGGATGGTTTCTCTAAATTATGTATTATTTGCTTAATCATCAACATTTTTTTTTCTTCCTACAACTAGAATCAAACCAGAAAATAATCTATGAAATCAAATCCGGAATAGATTGTTCTGAACCCGAAATTTAGTTTGATTCCATTGTACCCTTGAAAGCATCCTTAAATAATTTTGCGCATTATTCATGGAATGAAGATGCTAAATTATTTTAGAAATCATTCATGTAATTAGAATGCATTGAGTAACTCCATCCAAAAAAAGAGAGAATGTTGGGTGGATCATGAGGCTCGAATTTTTCATTGCATAAATAGGGTCTGATATTTCATTTCACATTATATAAGCATGACAATTCATTGAAAAGTATTTTAGAATCTCAACTCAATTGTATGATTTGTGCTGTTAGGGTAACAAGAAAAAATTATGATCAATGACAAATCTAAGATAGTGGAGGAAACCAGTACCTTCATTGTACTAGGATTACTTAAAGAGAAATTAAGCTCTCAATGAAATATGACAGATGGTGAACATACAACATCAAAAGAAGTTATTATAAGAGACAGAGAGAATGCATAATGAAGCATCCAGGATAGAATCAACTGGTACAGCAATAGTTAGAATGTTTTGTGGTTGAAGAGTTACCTTTCATATGTTGCTCAAAGTGGTGATAATAATACTTATGATTAGAGAGTCATCGCGGATTGGTTAGCCATTATGAGAAGTGGAGTTTCAGATGTCAGAATTGGATTGATTTAATCAATGAATCATTTGTTCTATAATGGGAAGAAGAACTTCCAGAATTGAAATATGCTAATTATATATTGTATGCCTAAATCAATTATCAAAAATGTTTAAAGTCCCGTTTATAGTCGCTTTCTAAAGAAAAACAAAACAGCGTTTTATTAGGGAGAGAAAGGAAAGAAGAGAGGAGTCTACATCGCTTTCTTGGGATGAGAATGTGCTCCCTAAACTAACATTTCTTAACCACACAATAGTAGTGGGGTCTACCAGTAAATAGTAAAAAAAAAAAAAAAAAAAAAAGTGAAATCTTAGTGGGGTTTACCCTAGGTCCCACCTCAATTGTATAATTCAAAAGCGTTAGGGAAACACATTGTTCTCCTTTCACCCACTTGTTTAATTTAATTATGAAAAATAGAATTAGGTTAAGTAGAGGGTATCAAATTAATTTTACATTATAATATATATTTTAATATTTAGGTATAACTATAATTTTCCCCCTCTACCCTTAATTGGTAGTACATATAATTGATTACAAACACAGGATCTATATGTAATTTGCCCAAATAAAATTAATTAGGAACAAAACCTATATCGAGGAAATGTCCACGATTTTCAGCAACAAGGATTGCCCAAGTCATTTTTTTACGAAGGATCCCATTGTCCAAGGTTTAAAGTATCTTATTATGATATGTATTCATAATGGACACAACCGATATGTTATATATTGGTATTTCTCTATTGAATTACACTAAAATACATTGACCAATACAATACAATACTTAATATAAAAAAATATGTCTCTTAAAACATCTCACAGATACCTATTCAATGCAAGTACTTCAAACCTTGCTATTATTAAAACCGCATTTGAATAGGATTTGACGTTTTGATCAGCCTCAAAACACATGTATGGCCCCCTACACTGATATCGAATTTATGAAATGTTATTAATATAATTATTAAAAGCCCAACATAATTAAACATAATTTAGGTTTTAACTATGGTGTTTTGGTTTTTAATAATTATTTTAATTGAGGGTGATTTAGTATTTTAATTGTTAGGGTGATTATGGTAATTTAAGATTTAAAATAAAAAAAAAAATTTTAGCCAATGGTAGTTTGAGGTTTTAGAAAAATATTTAACGGTAAAAGTAAAATTTAACTGAGAAAATTAACGGAGGGGAAGTGTTTGATATATTTGCTAGGTAAGAGGGGAGGTAAATTATATTATCCAACTAAGATAGGGTGTAAGTGCTATTAGTCCAGCTAAGAGGGGAGGTAAGTGATATTTACCCTTAAGTTCTTATTTTATTTTATTTTTTGTCACAAAAACATTACATAGGTGAGTGTAGCCTATAAAATAGAAAAGAATCGTGAATCACTTCAAGCTGACATGCCAATGCAGTTTGTATGTCAGGTCACAAGAACTGAATTGTTTTATTCCATAGAAAGGTCATGGATTTTGTGATATGCAAGTGCTATAGAGATGAACTGAGTTGTGGAACAGCAATTGGCATTTCTACTTTTAGAATGCGATAATTCGTCTTTCAATTGAGGGGGCCCACATGGAGGATCCTCTACATGTGGATGGTGAGTTGGCCATTGAAAAAGTATTTCCGTAACTCAACCTTCGCCTACATTTAGAGGCAGCGGACCTTTTATGATTTAGGGATTGATCGAATGGTTGGGTTGGGTGTTAAAACAATGTCTAGACTTTCTAGTACGAATGATGAGATAAACCAATGGGGGAAAAAATAATGCAATTTGGTTGGAAAAGGAAAAAGAAGTAGCATCACTCAATGTTAATAGACCTAAATGAAGAAAAAGAGATCTCAAAAAGTAGGCAAAAAAGATATTGTTTTGAAGCATTGACAAAAATGTATTGACTCTGTCTCATGGTGGAGAGAGAAAATAGTGGAATGAACAATCAAACTTAGATCACTGGCTCTTCTGATAGAAAATGGGCTTTTCCTATCTTAAAAATTTCAAGTTGATATTAAAGGGTGTAGTAGAAGGCAGGGATAATTTTAATTTTTTGTTTTTTTGAATTTAATAAAATGATTTTTAAGCAAAAAAAATTTTTTTACATGATTCCCCTCCGTTTCAATTGAAAACTCAGCTCACCCCCCTCAAAATTGAAACTTTACAAAACCCCCTTCCACATTTAATATGGTCAAATTTCCTTTTGTTTCAAATTTATTTTTACAATTTTACCCTCACTTGGTAAATTTATTTGACATCCTAAATAATATTTGTAAGAATTTTTTTACATGAAGCCCCTTCATTTCCATTGAAAACGTGATACACTCCTTCCAAAATAAAAACCTTACAAGACACTTTCGTACTTGACACCATTAGTAAAGTTATGTAGTTAACTGATTAAAGTCAAATAAATTTGTTAATATGATGACTACATTTGCCATAGAGTGATAAAATGATCATGCAATATGTTTTTTAATTTGAGGAAAATTTCGGTCATATAATATGGAGTAATATGGTGACATAAAAAAAAATATTGTTTAGGATTTTAAAATGAATATTAAAAATATTATTTATAACCAACGGAGGTTGGTCCAAGCGGTAAGCAGCTTGGTCCACTTAAGTAATGTTCCGGTATTGAATCCCCGCTGTGGAGACTCACCCACCACAGCCAGGTGTGCGACGCAGGTCGAACACCGGTTTATAAACCAGGGTTGGCAACCCAAAAAAAAAAAAATTTATGATTTTATGTGAATTTATTAAGTGTGGGTAAAAAGGTAAAATTATATTTACAGTTAAAAGAAAACAAAAGGTGTGACGTATGGAGAGGGCTTTATAAGATATTGATTTTGGAAGGTGTTGAGTGTTTTCAATTGAAATAGAAAAGTTCATATAAAAACTTTTTAGTATTATAAATAATATTGATTGTGGATATCCATCATCCCCCAATAGACAATACTTCCAATTGAAGATCTCAACCACCTCAGCATACAATCTTGGTGATTTACATTCTCATCTTAATTGAAGATTACAGTGATCTCAACACACAATGTTGGCAGTCAATATTTCCATTCTATGCACCTTCTATCTTGGGTGGCAATCTATCTTTCCATATCAAGAATATCTTATTGTGTGCAAGAATCATATATTGTATTTTCATATCAGAGTAGATGTTCTTTCTACTATAAATATGTAATGCACTCAACTGAATGAATCAGTTCTGATTGAACTCATCTTGTCTTTCTTCTTTGTATTATATATTTTCTCTTTATTTTATAACACGTTATCAGCACGATTCCGCTCAAAGTAATTGTGAACGACTCCGCTCGAAGTATTGCGTTTTGAGAAGAAAGACAGCAGACTATGTATCATTATGTTTTCTATTCCAAAGTGAAAAGAATGATCGACCTCCTCGCACGTTTTTGTAAACAATGGAGTTTACCTTGTCCATCTTGAAATGTAAGTGCATCATGATAAAAAAGTATGTGTTTTATTGAATCTAAGAATCAAACAAATAATAGGATATTAGATTTTCTTAACAGTTGTGATTTGTCATTAACAATTGATTTTATTTATTGTATATAATGGTTGTTAACTTTGCACCACAAATATTATTAAATGCACCTGAAATTGCAATATTTGAAACTGTAAATAAATATAGTTTAACAGATGCACATGAAGTTGCAAGATTTGAAACTGTAAATGAATACAGTTCTGCAGATACACTTGAAGTTGTAAGATTTGAAACTGTAAGTGAATATAGTTCTGCAGATGCACTTGAAGTTGTAAGATTTGAAACTGTATATGAATACAGTTTTGCAGATGCACATGAAGTTGCAAGATTTGAAACTACAAGATTTGAAACTGTAAATAAATACAGTTCTGTAGTTTTTGAAATTAATTCTCTATTGAAATTATAAGGAAAAATATTATTCATGAAAATATGTCAGCAAATTTTCAAGTTTCAGATTTGTTGTTACAATAACAATATTGTAAAAGGAGTTTTAAGAAATACTCTGAATGATATCATGCTTATTTGTGGCTGAGTAAAATAATGGACTATTATGAAAAGTCATAAAGCTCGTCCTATTGGTTCTGTTCTATTCCCTGAAGTGAATGCAAAATTCATGATATGCCTGAAAGAAGGCAAAATTAAAATTATAGTCATGACTGTCATGATATGCCTAAAAGAAGGCAAAATTAAAATTATAGTCATGACTGTGAAAGAGGATGAGGCAAAAGACGGAATAATTACTGTCATTATTATGGAAATAAATAAGAGAACAACAATAAGGATTCTCAATATAACAATTCAAGAAGTAAAGATAATATTTGTTACCGATGTGGTATGAAAGCTACCATACTCCACAATATTTAAAATAACTTTTTTCAGACTTAGTACAGTTTGGCTTTAAAATGGGTGGAAGAAAAGTAACTCCTACCATTTTTTCGGATGCAAGAAGACTGAGCCTTCACTTCTCTGTTTTTAGTGCTGCACCTCCACAAGAAATTTTTTGGTGTCCTCCTGCTGTAGGTTGGGTTAAACTAAATATTGATGGGTCTTCTTTAGGCAATCTAGGAAGGTCTGGCGGTGGAGGAGTATTTCGAAATGAAGTTGCTGCGGTGGTTTTCAATTTCAGTATTTTTTTAAATGTTAAAACCAACTTTGAGGCTGAATTGGAAACTTTCATTCACGGATTACGTTGGGCAAGGCATTTACAAATTAAAAAGCTTTGGGTAGAAAGTGATTCAAAAGTTGTGGTGACTTTAATACAGCAGAAGAAAATACCTTGGTATATCTTTCATATGTGGAGAGAGTTACAATAATATTTGTTGACTATAGATTGGAAGATTTCACATTGCTATCGTGAAACTAATACAGTGGCAGATTTTTTGGCAAATTCGGCAGCTAGAACAGGAACTTCTGATATTAACATTCCTTTGTCAGCTTCAATCCTTAATGAACTTGATGTAGATGCCTCTAGACGTCCTAGATTTTGTTTTATAAGTTAGTGGTTTTCTAATCTGAGCAGGAACCAGTGAGGAAGGGTGTATTGGGGGCAACAGTTGTTGCGGGTAAGGGAGGTTGGTTCTTTATACGGTATTAATTGATGTATTTTTAATATTTTTTCTTCGCTTAATATAATGATCCTTTTAGCGAAAAAAAAAGAAATAAAAATAATGTGGAGATAAACTGGATTTTCCAAAATCATGATACTTGAGTAATTTTTGCCTATAAAGGAATGATTTTGATGGCCTCACAGATACTACACATCTAGATGCTGCAAACTTCTTTGAAGATAATAGTTGAAGATTTGATTATGTTAGTAGAATTCAAATAAAAATAAAATTAATATTATATTAGTTTATAGTTTTTTTTCTCTTCAAATCTCATCTCATATGTTAGTTTATCTTAAATTTAATCTTTTTCCTCTATAATTTTTTTATTGACTTTTTATATATCTTTTAATATATTTTGTTTCATTTTGATGAAGAATGTGGATATTCTCTTATACGTTGTGACGCATTTTATACTGAGAAAAAAATATACATATTTCTCTTATTTGATGATGCGGAAGCCAATGTTCATATAAAATCGGTAGTACAACATTGATTGGAAGCTCCGGAAGAGCTAATCTATTATTATCTGGGAGATAAAATTGGCTATGAATAATTCATTATTTTGTAGTAACTCTCAAATAAATTTATTAAGTTTTAAAGCTATTTGCCAAAATGATTATCAGATTGAGACTACAAATAATGGTATAAGTAAATATCTATACAAATGTATTAGATATTTCTCCCAATTTGTACTACACGAATATCGCATGGTTGAAACACATGCTTGGGTAAATCAAATGAACATTGATTCCAATAATTTTATTATTTGGCATAACCGGTTGGACCATCCCGGATTAAGTATGATGCGAAAAATTATTGAAAATTCAATTGTCATTTATTGAAGCCAGAAGATTCTTCAATTAAGTGAATTTTCTTGTATTGCTTGTTTTCAAAAAAATTTTATTATTAAATATTCACCAGCTAAAGTTGAGATTGAACATTCTACGTTTTTAAAACGTATAGAGGGTGAAATATACTGGCTCATTCACCCATCATGTGAACCATTCAGATAATATATGATTTTCGTAAATGCATCTATAAAGTAGTCACATGTATGTTCATTATGAACTCGTAATTTGGTGTTTGCGAGATTGTTTGCTCAAATAATGAGATTAAGAGTATAATTTATGGATTATAAGATAAAGACAGTTTGCCTTGATAATACTGGTGAATTACATCTCAGGCTTTATGATTATTGTATAACAACTGGGATCACAGTTGAATAGCCTATTGTTTATGTTTATATCCAAAATGATTTTGCAAAATCATTTATTAAATGTCTCCAATTAATAGCTAAACCATTGGTTATGAGAACAAAGCATCATTTGTACGCATTAGGCCAAAAGGTTATCATAAATTCTCCCTGCTACAATTTGCTTATGGTCAGAAGCAAAATATTTATCATCTTAAAATTTTTTTGTATGTGCGGCTTATGTTCTAATTGTTCCACCACAGCGCACAAAGATGAGTTCCCAAATAAAGTTGGGAATATATGTTGGATATGAATCTCCTTATATAATGCAATATATTGCAAATGATAGGAGATTTATTTAATGAATTAGTTTTTCCAACATGAGGGAGAGAGAATAAACAGTTGGAAAAAGAGATTGATTGTATGCATTATCATTATCTCATTAGATTCTCGCACTGAGCACTGTGAACTAGAAGTTCGAAGGATAATGCAATAAATATTATGAATCAACTGCCAGATTTGCTGACCTGCTAAGAGTTACTAAATCTCATATTCTAGCTGTAAATGCTCCAATTAGAATTGATGTCCCAGCAGGACAATCTATCAGTGCAAATGAAATTAAACCACGTTTAAAACGTGGAAGATCAATCGGTTTCAAGGATAAAATCCTAGAAAAAGAAAGGAGCAAATGATCAAGATGATCATAATATGGAGACAATTGATTATGAAAATCCTGAAGACATAACTTTCTATAAAACCCCGAAAGATGTTCAGGATACCCGAAAATAATGAAGAGATCTCGATTAGTTATATCATTGCAGGAAAAAGATGGAACCGAAAAGATAAAGTTGTCGACAACATTTTTGCATATTATGTTATTGTTGAAATAATAAAACAAGACGAGGATCTTGAACATAAATTTTTTTATGAATATAAATCAATAAATTATTAGCCAAAATGTAGAGATGCAATTCAAGCAAAATTGAATTCGCTTGAAAATAAAAGTTTTTGGACCTGTAGTCCAACATCTGAAGGTATAAAGCCAGTGGGGTACAATTGAGTTTTCTGAGAAAAATGAAATGAAAAAAAGAATGAAATCGTGATATATAAAGCATGAATTATGGCACAAGAATTTTCACAGATGCCTGGCATTGATTACATGGAAACATGTTCTCTTGTGGTGGATGCAATTACCTTCAGATATTTTATTAATCTGGCAGTAGATGAAAATTTTGACATGCGTCTAATGGATATTATTACAGCCTATTTATATGGCTCACTCGAGTGTGAAATATATATAAAAATCCCTGAAGGATTCAAAATGACTGAAGCATATAAAAATTCTTAGGAAATTTGTTCAATAAAGCTTCAAAGATTATCAAGGCATATATGGTATAATCTCCTTAGTGGATATTTACTAAATGAAAAATATAAAAATGATCCAATTTATTATTGTGCCTTTATTAAATAATATGGATCTAATTTTAGTAAGTATATATGATGATGATTTAAATATCATTGAAACTCTTGAAGAGTTTCCAAAAGCAGTAGATTATTTGAAGAAAGTTGAAATGAAAATCTTGAAAAGACAATGTTTTGTTTTGACTTGTAAATTGAGCATTTGACGAATGAAATATTCGTTCATATTTTGAAGAGATTTTATCTAGATAAAATACATCCATTGAGTATCCCAATGATTGTGAGATCGCTCAATATAAAGAAAGATTCATTTCGACCCCAAGAAAATAGTGGAAAACTTTTTGGTCATAAAGTACCATACTTAGTTCAATTGGGACATTAATGTATTTTGTTAATAGTATAAGACCAGATATAACATTTTCTATAAATGTATTAGCAAGATTTATCTCTTCTCCACTATGAAGACACTGAAATGTTATAAAACATATATTTCAATATATTCCAGAAATTATTGATATGATATTATTTTATGAATGTGGACATCAACTTACTTGTTATGCAGATGCAAGATTTTTATCTAATCTATATACAACTAGATCTCAAACAGGCTATTTATTCACAAGTGAATGTTAGCTATTTTATATTTGGTTTAGATCAATGATACAACACATTTAGGAAGCATACAGTTTTCTATTAGAAGAAGAGGTTTGAACAATATTATATGAAGATTATGCTGCATGCATAACTTAATTGAAATGAAGATACATCAAAAGAGATAGAACGATACATATTTCACTGAAATTCTTCTTCATTCATGGTTTTCAATGAAATGGTGAAATCGATGTTCAAAAAACTCGTTTAAGTGATAAGTTGACAGATTTATCTATTGAGAAGTTGCATACTTCAAATCTTGAGAAACTGATATATGATATTAGAATGTACGTATTCAAAGATACTCAATGATGTTATCATCAGAGGAAGTAAAAATACGTGCTGCACTCTTTTTCCCTTAACCAAGGTTTTGTCCCACTGGGTTTTCCTGGTAAGGTTTTTAATGAGGCAGCTACCAATACGTATTATTTAGATATTTATAATCTTTTTCATTCACTAAGATTTTTTCCCATAGGGTTTTTCTTAGTAAGGTTTTAACGAGGTACATTATCTATTGATGGACATCCAAGGGGAAGTGTTATAAATAATATTGATTATGGATATCCATCATCCCCCAATAGACAATACTTCCAATTGAAGATCTCAACCACCTCAGCATACTATCTTGGTGATTCACATTCTCATCTTAATTGAAGATTACAGTGATCTTAACACACAATGTTGGCAGTCAATATTTCCATTCTATGCACCTTCAATCTTGGGTGGCAATCTATCTTTCCATATCAAGAATATCTTATTGTGTGCAAGAATCAGATATTGTATTTTCATATCAGAGTAGATGTTCTTTCTACTATAAATATGTAATGCAATCAACTGAATGAATCAGTTCTGATTGAACTCATCTTGTCTTTCTTTGTATTATATATTTTCTCTTTATTTTATAACATTTAGGATTTAATTTTTATTTTATTTTATTCAAATGAGGGTAAAATTGTCAAATAAAGTTAAACCTAGTGAAAATCTAACAATGTCAAATGTTGAGGGGAGTTTTGTAAGATTTCAATTTTGAGAGAGGGGTGCACTGAGTTTTCAATAGTAATGGACGGAGTTCATACAAAAAATTAAAAAAATAAACGACCTTTAAAATCAAATCCGGGTCATTTCTTTGTAGTTTGATTTGAATTCAATTATAAAGATCGAGTTTTGATCCCAGAATTCTATTCCATTTCATTTGGACGTCCTTGCCAATGAAATAACGTCATTAATTTCTCAGTAGATTAATGCTAACTCTTCATGCCCAATCCTTTCTCTCGCGCCATCATATCTTACTAATGAATTATTTTACATGTCAATTCATACAATAATAATGTATTGTGTTGCAACTCAACAGAATGCAAGGGGCATGACTCTTGAACGATTCATTAATTGCATAACATGTGATCCTCAGATTTTCTTTTCACTCTATAAAACCCGAAGATAAATTTCATTGATTTTTATAGTCTTTTCATTCTTAAGTCTGAAAGCAAATGTCTGTTTGCATTTTTAAAACAAGAAGGAAGAATTATGGTAAATGACAAGAATATATAAGACATTGGTGGAAGTCAATGATGAACCTAATACACCTTTAAGATTTAATTCAAAATTATTCTTATGATATATGATTCAAGAGGTGGGCCACAATTAATTATAGAGTGTTAGTCAATAATAGAATTGGTTCAGAAGATGACCAACCATTTATCTATTACATTAGTCAATTACAGATGCCGTCCTATGGTTTAAAAGCTATAAATGGATATCTCTGCAGAAGCAGTACTGAGGAATTTGTAATTGTTTTTTTTCCAGGAATAATACATATAGTTGATTGCAAAAGCAGGAGGTTATATGTAAATTTTCCCAATAAAAATAATAGCAACAAACCTATATCGAGGAAATGTCTATGATTTTCAGTAACAAGGATTACCCAAATCATTTTTTTATAAAGGATCCCATTGTTCAAGGTTTAAACTATCTTCTTATAATATATGTATTCATATTCGACACAATCGATATATTTCTCTATTGAATTACACTAAAATACATTGACCAATACAATGCAATACTTATATGAAAAAATGTCTCTTAAAACATCTTACGGTTACGTATTCAATGCTAGTACTTTGAACCTTGTTATTATTAAAGCCGCATTTGAATTGGATTTGATGTTTTGATCAGCTCAATACACATGTATGGGGCCCTACGCTGATATCGAAATTATGAAATGTCTGCTCAACAGTTGATAGTTATTCTGTTTATTTTTCATTGTGAAGGCTACACCATTTTCAATTGAAAAACTTGTGAAGTATAATATGGTTTTCATAAGTTTTTCATTCGCTTATCATCAAAGTTTTGTTTTAAAACTAAAATCAAACCAGAGAAGTAATCCATGAAAACAAATCCGTATAATTTTCTGGCGGTTTGATTCAATTCAATTCAATTATATAAAGTTTGTCCTGAACCCAAAATTTGATTTGATTCCACAAGAGAAATAATCTTACATGACTGTTCATTGGATGAAGATGTTTAAATTTAGATGATTATTTCATGATATGAGAATGCGTTATGTAATAACCTGACAGATCAAGCATCATGAGGGTTGAATACTTCATTGCGTATAAGGTGTCATATTTAATAACGATATATGACAAAAATAAGATAGTGGAGGAAATTATTTTTTTTTTCTTTTTTTCTTTTCTAATAGAAGTGTAGGTAATCAGTCATGACAAAAACTTTAAATATCTTCCTTGTACTACGATTACTTAATCGACAGTCATATTATACTGACTAAAGATAAAAGTTGACAACAAAATTTCAAAAGAAGGAATTATAAGAGAAGAGAGAGCGAACCAAGACAGACCCCATTGATGATGCAGGATACAATTATAAGAGATTCAAAGGTTTGGCTCTAATTATAGTATTGTTGATTAGATAATTGTTGTCAGATTGATCAGACATAATAATAATAAAAAGTTTTTTAGTGTCTTCAAAAATAACTTTGTGAGAATAAAAATGAAGCTCTAAGAAAAGAAAAAATAATAAAAATAGAAACTCACTTTGTGGATTGGGTTTTGTTGGTTGAGAATGCCAACGAATGATGCATTTTACAAAGTCGGTGTGTTTTGGTGAAGTTGCTTGCAATCAAAGAAGCTGTGGCACTGATATTAGTCTCCCAGGTTATTTTTAATTTTTAACAGTCTCGTTTTTCAGTCTATATGATTGCTCATTCATGTTGGATGATATAGTTTCTTTTATGTTTAACACTTGCAATTTTCTTCTTGTTTCAAAGCCTTGTGTCGTGTTTGTTAGTTTGGTCGTGACTCACAAATTTTGTATAATTTTTTTATTTTTATTTTTAGTAAACCAAATTTTGTATAACTCGGACTAGTGTTTCTCAAGGCTGTTTTAATATATATTATGTCTTTTCTATCAAACAAAGAAAGTGTAAACTGCTCATGTCGTTTTCATAAATATATATCTAGGAAGTTAAAGATGATGGGTAGTCATAGATTTATTTAATTTTTTTGGTAAAAAAAGAAAATCAAACTTTCGTAGTGGTTTCACTTGATTTGTGATTAGACCTGTTTTCCTTCTTTGTAAATAACTCCCCTCCTCTTATACTTCGAACTTCCCTGGATATGAGATTTATCAAACCACTTGGGAGTAAGCTTGGGACCACTAGACCCCCCCCCCCAATGGCTTTATCCTTCAATTAAGTGAATGTAAAAACCAACCGATCATGTAAGCATATTGTTTGCTTAAATCAATCTATTAGTTTTTTTCTTTTTTTTTTAGGGGTGTCGACTGTGCAGTTTGGGGTGCTTTCAAGCTGGGTTTAATGGTTTCGGGCTCAAAAGCACTCAGCCCAAACATGGCCCGTTAGCAAAATAACGGTTTCGGGCCAGTGTGGTTTGGGTTCGGGCTAACTAACGATTTGGGCTAACGGTGTATACTCGGGTTGAGTAACGGTTTGGACTAACAATTTATGATATGCAAAAAAAAGAACAAAAAAGAAATAGTTGAACATCTTGTGACAAGAGTACAAGCTGCTGTTCTTCTTCTTCTTTTCATTTTTTTTTGTCAATATCAAACAGTTTTTAATTGGAGAATTGTGATTCTAAAGATTTATGCTAGCTAAACCTAGTCTTATAAAAAATTATCACACATTTTATGTCGAACGCCACCACTGGCTCTTTGTGCCCGTCTTTTCCTTGACAATATCGTGTTTATCATGAATTATTATTATTCAAATCCATGAATTAACATCAATATCTATAAATGGCTCATGTCATGGAATAGTATTGTGGTCTAGTTATTCGTCGATTATAATATTATAATAGATTATAGGAGAATGTCTTTTGAATTCAATTGTATGTTGTTGAAAGGGCAAAAAACTAATTATGAAGATAAAACTTCGAATTACACTATTGTAAGATTTCGGAGAAAATCAATCACGATAAGCGTCGTCTTTTGCAAAAAAAAAAACATTTTTGGTTTTTCTGTGCTTGAAAAACATTTTTTGAATCTTCATAGCTATTTACTTCATAATCAATAAAAGACAACTAATAAATTTTAATGTTATCGCCAGAAGTATTAAAAGCATAGTGGTGACAACTTTCTATGTAGAGGCCGTAAGTTCAAAGAGGTCATGATTTTAAGTAAAATACATGATAAGAATAATCTATGATCTAGTTCTAGATCAATAAAAATATTAACTGATACTGGAGGTAGAAGGGTAAATATTAACAATTAATTAGAATCAATTACTTCATAAGGTTTTGAAGTGAATGTTGTTAGTCAATGGTTCCATCTAAAGGAATATATAGGATGAATTGATACTTTAATTTCGATTGTTATCCAATTTAGACTAAAACTATTATGACTACAAAAATTATCTAGGAATCGACTTCTCAAATCGTGAAATATAATTTTAGAAGGAAAAAAACCAATTCAAGACTTTTCAAATCTAGAAATATAATCTTCGAAAAAAAATTTAAATATTGATATGTCCAAATTTTTTTTATCCTCGATGTATGCTTACAAAACAAGATTAGAAGTGGGTCGACTCCATGGTCAGGAAGCCACCTCCGGAGGTTAAGCCAATAATGGATCACCACAGAGCTCTGGTTAGTTGCAGAGCTTAATTAAATAATGATAATGGAGGGAAACGATTTAGATACCTCAACTCTGTGTAATGCTTTAGTTTATATAAGATTCACCTCTTACTCTCGGTCATTGGATTCGTTCATGATCCTTCTTGGTAGGCGTCCGATCGTAGGATTTCCCCCCTTTCTTTTTGAGTCGGTTGTAGTTACCATATATGACACGATCGTGTATCCCGAATATATTAGGAGCACGTCTCTTTCTATAACCGGGTTCCTTCATACTTACACTACTTATTGGTTCAATTTTGAACCAGTCCCAACCAAGATTCTTGACCCGATTTGCTATTATTTTGTCCTTATCAGATATATAAGGCCAGTGTTTCATAAATCCCAGTTCCCCTACTTCTTAGCTCTCTATTACTGAGCAAGTTCAATTCACTCCTTTGTTAGACAGTACCATTGCAAAATGCTTAATACTTTGATAGAAGTTGATAGTAAAAATATTCAAAACTAACGCTAGCATGGTATACTAAGTCTGAGCAAGCTGATGTGCTTTTGATCTAGGTTAATAAAGTATACTCGTTGCACATTGTTTGAGGACATCGGTACCATTTGCACCTAGGGTAACAAAATTAAGTTACTTTAATTTTGGGTTTACTAAATAATGGTCACTAGCTACCTAGTTGTGGCCCTTTATACAAGTTGAATTGAAAATTTCAATCCATCAGGATAAAATGTTATGTTCTCTTTATACTTTTTTATCATGCATTAGGAGGGAGACCCACAAGAAATTCACTAGAGATCTCAATTTTAATTTAAAAAAAAAAAAAAAAAATTAAAACTCAGAGGTGGATTGCCTCCTAATTTGTGGTAGAAAAGTATGTAGAAGTACAAATAGCTATGGGTAGAGGATCCAGACTCCCTTGTGCTTAAGGTACAAAGGATCTGAAATGTCTTACTTTTGTAAATGAAGGTGGAAATCAAATGACTACCTTACTTCCATTAAGAGGTGAAATCTTGTTCTCTTTGTGATATTCACATGTATGTTTGAATTAACTATTGGAGGCAAATTAACATTTTGTTGTAGAGGAAATATCAGTGAAGTAGGCTATTTAAAGTTTTTATTTTATTTTTATTTTTGTGTCACAAAAAATTACATGGGTGCATGATTGTAGCCTATAAAATATAAAAGAATTGTGAATCACTTCAAGCTGGCATGCCAATGTAATTTGTATGTTAGGTCACGAGAATTGAATTGAATGTTTCATTCCATAAAAATGTCATAGATTTAGTGATATGCAAGTGCTCAAGAGATAAACTGAATTGTGGAACAACAATTGGCATTTTCTATTTTCAGAATGCGATAATTCGCTAGAGGGTTTCCTTTTGTTAAAATAGAATTACGATAAAATTATTTATAATAAAAATAAAACAGTGGAGGAAACCAATTCGATTGAAGGAACATAAAATTTTGGTCCATAAAACTTTCATTTAAAGGTAATGCTCAGCTTTTTGAGGATTCCTTCACAAGTGATTTAGTTTTAGCGTTGGAAGTTGGATTTTAATGTGAAACACATCGACTAAATTACTTTAGATTCGTTTCCCAGATCCTCCTTTGGAAATATTGGTTTTAAGTAGGCAGTCCCATCACTCTTGATTACAAAACTAACCAATGTTTCTGTAGTAGTTATGCTCATATATTGGTTGAGGTGAAAAATGGGTGAAGTGTGTGCTTAAAATTCAAGTGGAGCAAAACTAGTTTCAGTTTTACTCAATTTGTTGTATGTGAAAATGGAGAAAATATGTATGACAGTTGCTGACACTTTGAGCATGTAGCAACACTATTTCCTTCAAAAAAAATCTAAGAATGCTGTGGTGGAGGAGAGGTTGCTGGCACTAGAGAAGACATTTTCGAATAAAACTCTATATTTTCAGAAGTGAATTTGGTAGAAACTCTAATTATTTCGAAATATTTTGATGCACAAAAACCATCCTATTCGTCTAGGTCCCACGAGGAAAACAATTTAAAGATGAATCAGAATCGAATGAGTCAAATTTTAAAAATTTAAATAATATGAAAAGTGCAGAAGTTTGTCAATCGTTCACTACAGAAACTCTCTGATTTGCTTATCAGCTAATCTAAGAGAGGAGATAATTTAGTTGCTATGGACTCTAATAATTCAAAGGAAGAGATGGATGATGATATGGATTCTAAAGTTTTAAATTTCTAAAATGAAGAATATTTTTCAGTTGCTTTGCAATGAATCTTTTGTAATCAAATAAGTGCCACAACTTTGTCTCTAACTGGAATTCAATTCCATATTTGCCTTCTCCCAGGTTTTTTTTTTTTTTTTTTTTTTTTTTTTTTTTTAATTTTTAACAGTCTCGTATTTCAATTTATATGATTGCTCATTCATGTTGGATGATATAGTGCCTTTTATATTTATCACTTGCAATTTTCTTCTTGTTTCAAAGCCTTGTGTTGTGTTTGTTAGTTTGATCCTGACTCACAAATTTTGTATAACTCGGACTAGTGTTTCTCAAGGCTGTTTTAATACTATGTCTTTTCTATCAAACAAAGAAAGTGTAAACTGTTCATGTCGTTTTCATATAGATTAATCCATGGAATTACACAACCATAAACATATATCTAGGAAGTTAAAGATTATGGGTGGCCATAGATTTTTATTTTTTTATTTTTTTATTTTTTGTTTTGTAAAAAAAGAGAGAAAACAAACTTTGGTAGTGGTTTCACATGATTTGTGATTAGCCCTGTTTTCCTTCTTTGTAAAGAACTCTTCTCCTCTCACACTTCGAACTTCCCAGGAATTTGGAAATGTGACAGACCTTCACTCTTTTGAAGACACTCATAGAAGTTACAATTGGATTGGCTTTATCGTTCAATTAAGTGAATGTAAAAACCAATCGATCATTTTAAAATCATAAACAATATTTTGTATAACTCAGACTAGTGTTTCTCAAGGCTGTTTTAATATTATGTCTTTTCTATCAAACAAAGAAAGTGTAAACTGCTCATGTCGTTTTCATATAGATTAATCCATGGAATTACACAACCATAAACATATATCTAGGAAGTTAAAGATTATGGGTAGCCATAGATTTTTTTTTTGGTAAAAAAAGAGAGAAAACAAACTTTGGCAGTGGTTTCACATGATTTGTGATTAGCCCTGTTTTCTTTCTTTGTAAAGAACTCCTCTCATCTCACACTTCGAACTTCCCAGGAGTTTGGAAATGTGACAGACCTTCACTCTTTTGAAGACACTCATAGAAGTTACAATTGGATTGGCATCGTTCAATTAAGTGAATGTAAAAACCAACGGATCATTTTAAAATCAAAAACAATATTTTGTATAACTCGGACTAGTGTTTCTCAAGGCTGTTTTAATGTTATGTCTTTTCTATCAAACAAAGAAAGTGTAAACTGCTCATGTCGTTTTCATATAGATTAATCCATGGAATTACACAACCATAAATGTATATCTAGGAAGTTAAAGATTATGGGTAGCCATAGATTTTTTTTTTGTTTTTTGGGTAAAAAAAAAAAGAAAACAAACTTTGGTAGTGGTTTCACATGATTTGTGATTAGCCCTGTTTTCCTTCTTTGTAAAGAACTCCTCTCCTCTCACACTTCAAACTTCCCAGGAGTTTTCAGTGAGGCGTAAATAGAAGATGGGTTCCTTCACCCATCTAAGGGTTGGGTATGAGAGGTTTAAATGGGACAGTTATGCCATTATACTTAAATGAGGGCAATATGGTCATTTGACTGATGAGTTAATAGGATGTTAGATGAAATCTTAATAGTGTGCATTTTGCAAGTGTGCAACATATAATTTAGGCAAGTAAAGTGAAGTATTTAGAGTTTAACTCAGAATACTATAGTGATTCTAAAACTAAACTATTAGATGTATTTGCATAAAAATGCCTCTAAATATCTACAAATATTGGCACTTTTTGGGCATTTATTAACATTGTCTCTAAAATAAAACATTAAATACAATTTTTTGTTTGTGCCTCACAAAATATTTTACAATTGTCTTTAAAATCCTATTTTCTTGTGGTATAATTGTGTCAATATCAATGTGAAAGGTCCAAACACCTTGTACTTAGATCATGGTTGTTACATAGAACAATTTGAGCTTAACAATAAAAATCCAGCCATATCATCAAAACGGAAAGTCCTTGGCACATTGCGATCTAGCGATCAAACTATAAGAGGATAATAAAAAGGGGACCAACTAAGAAAATTCGTATCCTACTATTCATATAAACTAAATAATCAGACTACCTTATAATTCCTATAGAAGATTGCTTCTCAGCTATACACATTTTTTATCAGGTATGTTACGAAATTTAATTCCTTATGATTCTAATCACTTTCTTGTGACATACATGATAACAAAGTATGAAGTTGGATATAAAGTCTTTGTATAAGGACAATGATTTGAGTGAAGATCTTAGATTGTCTTAGATGTTTTTGTACAAAAACATTTTTCATATTTAGTACAAGTTCATATTTATGTGGCCATATGATGTAAACACAAAGATCCCCATGCCGAAACCTCAAGTGGGGCTCTCAGGATGGCTCCAAGAAACCACCCTAAGCTAGCCGAACACCTTCTGAAGACTATTTTGAGTATTTTGCCTTTTTAATTTTTTCATAATTTGAGTTGAGTCCTTATTAGTAAGTTAAGTTGAGTTCAATTTTGGTTTAAAGAGTTCTACTTTTATTTAATATTAATTTAAATGAGTTTTAAGTTATCTTAATTATCATGTGCTTTTTAAGTTAATTTAAAGTTTGATTAACATTTGTGTTTTAGTAGATTCCAAATCTATGGTTGAAGTCTTTAAGTAATTAGATTTCATTTTAAGTGTCTACTGTGTCTTGGTCAAGAGGTGGGACCTTTGTTAGGGAATCCCAACCTAAGCTAGTGTCTTTGTTTGAAGGCTATAAATAGCCCATTTGTTCATTGTAATTTTCAGTTTTTGATGAATAAAGATTATTGAATTTATTGCAGCCAGAGTTGTAGGTAGGGTTCCTTTGAGGGGACTATGTGCAAGGGCGGACCCAGGATTCAAAAGGGGGGGGGGGGGGGCAAGAATAAAAGTCCAGATAACTTTCCTGTTGGGAAGCACTAATGCTTATTTTGTAGGGCCCGCACATTTGAAAAAATAGGTAAATTATTGATAATAATTTTTTTTGACAAATATAGATAAATTAAAGAAAAAAAATGAATTCAACCCTAGAAAATCATACGCAAACCAAAATTTCTTTATTAGTAGATGCAAACAAATGGTAGTTTTACCTTACTAACTATAGATATTTTATTCACAGTATAAAATCAAATAACAAAAATTGTAGAAGAAATAGAGAAACAAATAGCATAAAATAAAATAAAATAAAATAAAATAAAATAAAATAAAATAAAATAAAATAGAAACGATAAATAAATTGAGAAAGAGAAAGAATACCTAATTGTGGAGAAGATTTTTTTCCAATTTTTCCTTAACCCATACTTGGGGAAGAGAATAAATAGGATCGAAGAGAATATGAGAGAGGAGAGAATAAATAGGGATTGAGGAGTTAATTTCTAACTAGGAATGAAATTTTGAATACCTAATAAGATTTTTTTTCAAAAATTTTCCTTAACCCACGTTTATAAAAAGATAAGAGAATAAATAGGAAGAAAACATGAGAGAGAAGAAAGGGGAGAATAAATAGGAATTGAGGAACTAGTTTTTAATTTGGAATGACATTTATATCCATTATATTATCTTTAAAAATGGTTCTCAATATTGGGGAGGGCCAAATAGTGACATTTCACATGTAGAAAGAGAAAAAGCTGAAGAAAAGTAAAGGAATTAGCATAAAACCAGAAAATTAAGAAATTTATAACAAATTTTAAAAAATCCGGCCCCAATACAGGTCCGCCCCTGACTATGTGGTTGTCTTGTTCTACCTTTTTCAAGCCAGTTTTGCAACTCCTTCAAGCAATAATTCCAGCAAACATCCTCAACAGCTTCCCAACCCCTTTTAGACTCCCTTCCCCTTGCCCTGGGATCACACCTAATCCCAAGACCTAGCCCTATCATTAATATCCCAATTAAACTTGCTTCCCTTAATCCAGAAAATTTCTGCCCTTCATCTTCTTCCTTAGGAATTGTACAGAATTTTTAAAACTATAAAAATCCAGACCTGTCCACACTCCTGGCCTTACTTTATAATTCAAACTTATAGACACCAGTTCTGAAATTACAGAGCTACCAAGGATAGCCCTTCATCCACCTGGCCGACCATCACAAAACCATAAATTCTGATTTATACAAATATCCAGAAACCTGCTCACATTGTAACTGAGTTTGAGAGTGAAAATTAACCCCTCTGAAACCTAAAATTTTCATTCTTGTTTGCTGGAATTTCCTGGAAAACCTAAACTAGGGAAATTACTTCAATACCTTTAGCCCTAGACCCTTGTTTACATCAGCATACTCTCAAATATTCGTTATATTTATGATATATAAAAAATTAATGCTCCAATACCTAAAGTTGCAAAGCTCTTTTTATAGAATAGACAGGCCGTTCTTCCATCGAGCTATTTAATTTTACTTTTTTCTTTTCAATAAAAGATGAGCTTTGTTAAAAGAAGAAAAATAAAAAAGATTATAAGGAACTAAAAACTCATACTTGCAACAGTAGTTCCACCCAATAGCTGGTAAATGTAACTTAATACACAGTAACACAGGATAGTTCCTCTACACATTGTTCCCCATCACAACACACTGGTGGTTGATTAATTACTAGTACACCCTTTCATGCATGCTTATTTGGTTCTCTTCCCAAAGACATGATCTGAGGTGTTAAACACCAGCTGCACAAATAATGGAATTCCACCAGCGCATATATACTAATTGGGATAATTGCTAGAATGACTATTGGGAAAAATGCCCATAAACGAACCTCGTACGGAAGCATAAACAAGACAGCTGCCACAAAAGATATCATCATCCCCACTATAGAGATGAAGAGAGATGAAAGGCCCAACACTAGCATTCGAGGCAAAGTTGACAAGAAATCTTCTTCTGCAAATCGTGAAGTTATGATGGCTAGAAACATTAACAATGAAGCAACAGAAGAGCAAAGTGCTAGCACATTTGATATGACAAAAACTGTAGAAAGCTTGTCATGTATGTATTTATTAGCTTCTCCTCCTTCTGTAACAATACGGCCAGAGTCGATACCTGGTATTGTAAACACTGCTGCAAACATTATGGTACTGATCAATGTTGCTACCACCATACATTGTGTTGATGTATCATTCATCCATTTGGCTCCTTCCCCTAGTAGTTCTTTATGCTCTACCTTGAATATTGTTTTTGGTGTTTGACCGTTTTTATTTGTAATCCAATGATATTTGGATTTCATAATATATTCAACTTCCTACATGTAGATGAAAAAAAACTCTTATAATTCACATACATGCATCACGGTCATGACTACTCAAACTTTTAATGCATGAATTGATGACTATATGAAAAGCAAAAATTAGTCACCTTACTCTAGAGTAGCTCACGTTGCATTTGAAGAGCTGCACCAGGAACTTGATTCAGCCTTTCAATATTAGCTGGTTTTTTGGCAGCTAAATGTGACATATAGTCTCCTGATTTATCTTTCACCAGTGCAAGATCATTCTTCATGGAGCCTAGATGATGAATAAGCCCAAAAATCTTTCCTTGGCGGTGTTTGATTGTGCATTAGAATATTGTTGCATCATGATATGAGTCAGATGAAAGCATCAAAAGTTGAGGACTGTTCTTGATACATTCTTGGACGAATTCAACAGTTCCATTCTTGGTTGCGCGAAACATTGCAGAAAGGAGACATTTCTCCACCTTCTCAACTTTATCAACTTCTAATAGCATTTTCCCCCATATTTCTTTTAGTAGCTTTAAGGCTCGAAAATGCTTCAACTTGTCTTCATGAATGTCCTTGCAACCAGGCACTGTTCACCATGCATCCACTGTAGAGAGTGAGTGAATATCTTTCAATGTATATGATGATGGTTCGGGATCACCTTCTTGTTGGGGGAGCATGTATTGCTTTCTGATGTTTTTCCACCACATTATAGGGGTAGCACTCATGTGGGATCCACTGGGGGTTTCGAATTTGAAACATTTTATTAATACTTTGATGTAGGCTTCACACGCCTGTTATGTAGTGAAAAAACATCATGGAATAAAGCAGTATGTGTTCCTCCAATAGGGAGATGATCATGACTGCCTAATGGGGACGAGTGATGCTCCATTTCATGCTTGATTTCTTACCTGATTGAATAAGTATATTCTGAAATGGCATGCAAAAGTGTGACTTCGAAAGTTGAAGACAGAGGTTCTTGCTTGGACTAGACATGGGCTTGTTAATGGGACCTGTAGTTGTAGGTTAGAATTTGGATCCTTTCCACCTAGCCTGTTCATACAGTCATATAACTCTACTCATATGAGTGCGAGACTCAATGCCTTGCCTTGCCCTAAAACAGGCAAGCCTGTAAGTGTAGGTCCCACATTCATGGAGAGGATCTAGACTTGAATTTGGAAGCACCATGAGAGAGAGAGAGAGAGAGAGAGAGAGAGAGAGAGAGAGAACCTTGATTGTTTTGTCCGTTGGGGTCGAAGGAATTTTCTACATCTCTCGTTGTGTACCCACAAGTATTTTTTGTATCGACATCAACATCTAGCACTGCTCAAGTCATATTCATACATATAGGGAAAATTTCTAACTTAGATAGGCAGAATGAGTCATTCTCCATTTGTGTCGATTACCAGTGGAGCTAAAATCAGCATTAAAAAAAAAAAAAAAAAAAAAAAAAAAAAAAAAAAAAAAGAAAAACAGTGGAGCTAAAAGAAAATACAAAATGCTTACACCAGTAGATAAAATAATATGCTATGTTCCTAAAACTTATGGTTGATAATGAACTTCTGAATGCCGTTTTATTTTCTGCGAGTATATCCAAGGGTAGCCATCTTCGGTACCTGGTCATTACTAAATGTGGGTACTTCTGCACTAGATCAAGAGCTAGGTCTGCAGTACAAATAAATTATTTAATTAAAAATTGAAAATTATTGGGAAACCCAACATTACCATGAATTAATTTGGTTGCTTATTGCTCAGACAGATTTAAGTGGATTCATCGGCTTTAAATTAGAGAAGATGCCACTTTCACTTACAACACCCCCTAAAAGAAAAAAAAAGATAAAAAATAGAAAACTTTCATGCGGTGGGAGATATATACTTACCATAGAATTCACCCATAAGTAGACAACAAAGAATCGAAGTTCTAGTTTTGTCGAGTTTTGTCATCGTGGTCTTGCTTCTGAGTACCTACATCTTGGCATACGGTGATTGGGTAAAGATAGGTCACCACACCTTTGTTGCCGGCAATTGCGGCAACGTTTATTGGAATTTCACCTCCGTAGAATATGCATTCAAGCAACACTAGTTTCTTATCTTTTTCTACCATGGCGTTGACCGTCTCTTCATTCCCCTCAGAAACAGCAATGTGGATGGCCATTCTACCGTTTTTGTCTGCTCTTGATAGATCATCTACAGACATCATGTTTATCAATTCTTTTGCAATTTCAACTTTTTCTACTTGAACTGCCACATGAATTGGAAGTTCTCCTCTCGTGGTGAGCCTAGCTCTAATTGCTCCCTTATTTTCCGAGAGTAACTCAGACATAGTCTTCCGGTTGCCATCAACAATAGCTTTGTACAAAGGTAGACACCATGTGTAAGCTGTGCTCCTCTGAGTTGTCCCTGCCAAGATCAACCACTTTCATTTAAGCTGCTAGCTCAGTACTTAATGTACATACTGTATTTTAAATTAGAATGAACATTCAGAAATCAGTGATGGGCTAGGCTTAAGCCCTTTTGCCATCAGGGATCTCATGAATTGGGTTATCCAAGTTGCCCACAAAAATGTCAGTGCGGATCCATCATTGGTGTTAGGCACAATTAATGGAGTGACACATAACATTTTATAACTTGAAATACAGTAGGTGAAGAGAAAGTTGAAATCATCCGTGTACATTGATTACTTACATAGAGTAGTATTTGTTGGATAAGTGAATTCAAACATGATAACTAGTTGGCTCCAGATATGTGTGACATTGTCTAGTTCGTCAATGTATGGTAGTGCCCTAGCTCCACATTTTTCTTTGAATACTGATATAATTTCTTCCTTCTTCTTTTGCCAGTCCTCATACTCTTCGCTGGAAGTGTCTTCTGGCTGATGTTTTGCTCCAATCACATAATCCCAAAATCTTTTCTCCATCAAGAAGTTTTCCATACTATTTTTCCAAGTATTATAGTTTTCTTCTGTCAGAGTGGGAATCCCGTCAAGACAATCTCGTCAAGATCATCATCTGTTGATGATTCATCAATTTCACCTAGGAAGAAAGTAAATCTATTTATATTATAGATGTTAGAATGAATACCAAGAAGCAGAAAATAAAAATTGAATGAACATAGAGATATAACGTGGTTCACCTACCAACGTGTTGTGCTACGTCTACAAATGAAATACTTTCACTATGAAGGAAGAAGGTTATAGTAGAGACCTCTCAATCAATCACAAAACTCACACAGAATCCTAATAGGGTAAATGGGTCGACCCGTCAGGTTGGGTCGTACCATATCTGATGGGGTATTGCACCACCCCTCCTCACTCCAAAAATGAGACCGGTGATAGGCTGCCAGATCTCTCCTTCTATCATAGATCGGGGTTGACCCATTAGGTTGGGTCGTACCATATCTGATGGGGTACACCCTTTTCCCCCCACCTCCCCAGTTCTAAAAATGAGATCAGTGATAGGCTGCGAGGTCTTTCTTCACATCATAGATCTCACAAATCAAGTAATTTAAATTGCCCACCAAAATATGTTGAATCAGACGAATCCTCAATGCCGGATACAAGAATTCAGGTTACACATAATAGATAAAAACAAAATGATTGAAAATAAGATAGTAATTGTAATATTTCTGCTTTAACATTGCTTACCTGTCGTGTTTGTTCTGTTGGAATTTATTGATTTGATTAATAAATTAAATGCCCAAGGGCAATATTGGAAACTCACTATTAGGGCGGTTACAAAATATGTTATATATTTTAGTAACCACCGCATTAGTGAGCAAGTAACGGAGTAATTCATTCGCACGAGCGAATCTCTGAGAAACGGCGGCTCCATCTCTCTCTCCCTCTCTCTTAGAATCGCAGGCTTAGATTTTCTTCTTTGCTAGTATTTGATCTTCATTCCATTAATCCACGGCATTTGGGTTGTGGATATTATTCCCTTTCCCTGTGATTGTGGAATCTCGCCGGTAAACCTTTGGTGGTGGAACGAGAACGTGGATCTAGACTTCCGCTGTGAATACTTCAAATAAGGGAAAGCGAATTCAGGTAAGGAATTTTTTCCCCATCAATTAATTGAATTGAATTACTTTTGATGTATTACCTACATTGGTATCAGAGCCATTGGTTCCCACGTTTATTGTTCCTCCCCATTGTTTAATTTTATTGTATGGATCCAATGGGAGGATCAAGGGTTTAATACGAAACCCATGGGAGAATTGATAGGGTTTTTGGAAACCTTTATTTTTGATTCGGATCCGAGTCGGAGGATCCCTGTGAATTTTCCTAATGAAGATTTGCATGAATTGATAATCCATGATGATAATTTTTGTTAATAATTATTGTTGGATTTTTTTCATGTGTTTTTGGATGAATTTTTGTAAAGAAAAAAAAACGTGATTTTCCGTTTTTTTTGAAAAAAAATTCCGTTCAAAGAAGAAAAAAAATCGTTAAATGGGGAATTGACGTCTGTGTACCAGACGGATGCTGAGAAGGTGAGCCATCTCAGAATCCGTTTGGTCACAGAAGCCAGACGGACTCTCAGATGGTGCGCCATCTCAGAATCCGTTTGGTCACGAGGCTGACGGACTCTCGGACGGTGCGCCGTCTCAGAATCCGTCTGGTCACAGAATGCCAGAAGGACCTGTTCGTCTGGTGAGACGGCAGTCCGTCTGGGCTGATGGATTCCAGATGGAGAGCCGTCTTAGGATCTGTATCAGACGGATTGTCAGACTGTGATCCGTCTCAGAATCCGTCTGAATTTTTTGTCCAATTTTGAATGTGTTTCTATTTATTGGACATCTATGGCTCACAATCTATGTGATGTTTGAGCATTAAGGGCCTAATGGGGCCTAGTGGGAGCTAATGAGGTAGAAGTGTTCTGTGTGAACCACCTCATAGCTTTAACATGATTGCATGTTTTATTTTGATAAAACTATTTTTTTTATTTATGGGTCTATCAATCATGTTTCTTGCACAGAATGAAGTTAGTGTATAAGTCTATGTGGGTTTGCATGAGAATTTGATTGAATGTTTTTTTAGCATCTCTTTTGGTTTAAGTGCTTATCCCATAGGTTGACTATGCTAGTGTGATTTTTGTTGCATGAGTTGTATTTTATGCTAGATTTATTGAACTCATTCTTGTATGTAATATCTCTAGAAAAATGGCTGCTACCAAGAGCATTGTTGCTGACCTCACTAAAGGAGATAAGTCGAATGAGAGGAATTATGACCTCTCGCACCGAAAGGTGCAATATCTCCCGGAAGAGCAGGATATGCTGGAGACCATAAACCGGACCATGAACCCACCCGACGAAGGTACCACTGCACAACATCGCAGGGACCTTGATACATACAATGCTTGGAAGAGGAAAGACCGGGTAGCCGTGGATTACAATCCCGAGCTCCATGAGGGATGACCTGATGCTTCGTTATGAGAAGCATAGGACTGCAAAGTCTTTGTGGGAGGCCGTGAAGTTCCGAAGATGGAGGGACTTCCACCACAAGAGGCCGCCAGCTCGGACTCACTTTTGACGGTTATAAGATGCGCCGGGTCACACCATGAGGCAAGATATAACCATCATGTCTAACATGATTAGTGAGTTGAGCGCATGTGGGCGCCCGAAGACCGATGAGGAGCAAGTCTCCGCAGTCATCAGTCATTGCCAAAGACTTGGGAGCATATGAAGATCTTCTTGACTCATGCCGATGAGGTCAAGACTTTCGATCAAGCCGCCAAGCACCTTGAGCTTGATGAGGATCGGATGTTGGCCGATACCCCTCAAATCGATGTGTTTGCTTTGAAGCTAGCACTAGTAAGAGTGCAGGGCTTCAAGCGCAAGAGAGAAAGCTCAACCTCAGCGGTCCAAGCAAAGTAACCAGGGTGGGAACAAAAACAAGAGTGGGCCCAAGCGTTCAAGGGGGACTAGTGCTTGGCAAGAAGAAATCAGCTTTGATTTGCTTCAAGTGCCGAAAGCCTGGTCATTTTGCTCGTGATTGCACCGAGCAAGAGGTATGTACTTGTGTGTTATACCTCATCTTGTTATGTAACAAGTTCTACTATGCTTGTGCTGAACTAAATCCTTTGTGGATTGTTGATTCAGGTGTGACAGAACACATAACAAGGGAACGCTCGAGCTTCGTGGAATACCGTCGTATTCCAAGAGGAAGCAAAAGGATAACGATGGGGAACAGCTCAAGCGTGGAGGTTCATGGCATAGGCACATGCAAATTAGTTTTGCGAGGTGGCCAGACGCCTGTTACTCCATGATGTGTTGGATGCTCCAGGACATTCGGCGAAATCTTGTTTCGTTATTTATCTTTTAAGACATGGTTTTAGAATTGTATTTGAAAACAATTCTTTGGTTTTGTATCTCGGGGTGATACAGTTTATGGTTATGGTTTTCTTGATAATGGTTTCATTGTATTGGATACAATTGATTATTCATTTAATTCTAGTAATGCTTTTGTTTGCCAAAATACTGTGTGTATTGATTCTAATTTGTGGCATGCTAGACTAGGACATATTGGCTTAGATAGGATGAACAGGTTGGCAAGAGAAGGTCTCTTAGGCCAAGGTTCACTATCCGATTTGCCAACCTTGTGAGTCATGTCTAGCAGGGAAAAGCAACTAGAAAACCATTTAAAAAGGCTTTGAGAGCCTCTCTTCCTTTAGAACTTATCCATTCGGATGTGTGTGGACCCATGAATGTGCATACTAGAAAAGGACAGTCATATTTCATCACATTCATAGATGACTATACAAGGTATGGTCACATTTATCTAATTTCTCATAAGTCAGAAGCTCTGGAATGTTTTAAGAAATTCATGAGCTTGGTTGAGAATCAGTTAGATAAAAGGATTAAAACTCTTAGAACGGATAGAGGTAGAGAGTATCTCTCCGATATGTTCAAAGGGTTATGTGATGAAAAGGGGATATCTAGACAACTCACTATTCCAGGGGACTCCACAACAAAATGGGGTTGCTGAGAGGAGGAATAGAACCTTGCTAGACATGGTGAGATCCATGATGGCGCAGCAAATCTACCCATCTCTTATTGGGGAGATGCTTTGCCGATCGCGGCCTATATCCTCAACGAGTTCCAACCAAATCGGTTCCTTCCACACCATATGAGTTGTGGACCGGAAGGAAGCCGATTTGAGTTACTTGCGCGCATGGGGATGTGCAACATATGTTCACTCTACTTCTCACCAATATGGAAAGCTTGGACCCGGAGGAAGAAAGTGTATCTTTGTGAGATATTCTGAACCCTCAAAGGGCCATGTCTTCATTGGACTAGATGAGAGTGAGAGGAGAACGGAACTTGAGTCTAGGGATGCAACATTCTTGGAGAATGATTTTCCATCTCTTTCAGAGTTAACAAAGAATCATCGGAATTCTTTGAGATACAAGATAGTGGTCTTGTCACTCCGAGGAATCAGATTCTGGATAATGAACCCGGGGTTCATCCGAAAGATCCTAGTGGGAGTGGGAGTGCAGATGTGATAGCTACCTTAGACGGTGAGCAATCGACATGCACTTGCGCCGTAGTAGGCGCGGGCTAGTTCCTCGTCGACGTTTCGACATAGAGGATGAAGCCTACATGGTAACTCTGAAGAGATCGATCGTGAGATGATTTCAGTCGATGAGCATGAACCAAAGAGCGTGCGGGAAGCTCTTGCGGGGTCAAGCTCAAAGGAATGGTTAAAAGCAATAAAGGAAGAGTTGGAGTCGATGAAAGTTAATCATGTCTGGGACTTGGTTGACTTGCCGCCGC